>NW_026872523.1:0-133628 GCF_032173495.1 Musca vetustissima
ATATCCATACCCAATAGGGGTATCTGAATTCTTAAACTCAGAAATAAAAAAGTTGTTGACAGATGGTATAATTCGACCTTCGAGGTCACCTTTTAATAGCCCAGTATGGGTAACAATGATATTACCAAATTAAGGTAAAACACTTTAGATCTGAAATCCGGGTATCATCAAATTGAACTCGCAGAAAAAGATAGGGGAAACGGCATTCTCTGTAAACAAGGGGAAGTATGAATTTCGCCGTCTCCCATTCGGATTAAAGAATTTTCCGCGTATGCTTCAAGGAGCGATAGATGACATACTCAGTGAGGAAATTGGTAAAAACTGGTATGTTTACGTTGATGACGTTATTGTTTTGTTTAGAAACCAAAGAGGATCATGTAAAACCATGGTATAATAATAGAAGGTAACAGCGAGTGTTGTTGGGCAACAAACGATACAACAACCACATGTAATATTTTCGAATGAAAATCTATCTAATTTATATTACGTTTTTGCAAAATAGTCAGGCTGAATCCCAGTTTGTTGTTTTTATAAAAAACAACTATTTATTAGTGGGGTATGTGTGGCATTGTTTGCCGAGGGGTAAGGCAGGGAAGACTATAATTTCGGATCACGCCACTGATCCTCATCAGTTCGCTTAGATTTTTGTGGGGATATTCTCCCCAGAAGCTATTGCTTCTATACAAAAAACCTTTCATACCCAAATGTCTCTTGTAACAAAGCGAAGTACTTAGCTGACCAACCACATAAACTGCATGAGAATTTCGCTGGAGCCTCACTTCGAGGTTAACAAGGCATTTACAAACAATACCACACCTTTCCCACTGTTGTGTGTTGTCACATCGCGACAAATGTACACAACGACTTTGTTGGTGTTGCTAGTGTACAGCAACAAACCAAACAGTTTAACCGTGCCTGCGTCTACAACTTAAGTAGTGTTGGCGGTTTATTTGGGATACCATTTGTATTTTGTTTTTGCAAAATAGTCAGGCTGAATCCCAGTTTGTTGTTTTTATAAAAAAAACAACTATTTATTAGTGGGGAATGTGTGGCATTGTTTGCCGAGGGGTAAGGTAGGGAAGACTATAGTTTCGGATCACGCCACTGATCCTCATCAGTTCCCTTAGTTTTTTGTTGGTATATTCTCCCCAGAAGCTATTGCTTCTATACAAAAAACCTTTCATACCCAAATGTCTCTTGTAACAAAGAAATTTGTAAGGGAACTGACGAGGATCAGTGGCGTGATCCGAAACTATAGTCTTCCCTGCCTTACCCCTCGGCAAACAATGCCACACATTCCCCACTAATAAATAGTTGTTTTTTATAAAAACAACAAAAAAATTGTTTTAGAAAATTATTCATGTTTACTGATGATGTTTGCCTTTTTACAAGTACAACTATAATGCAGTTTTGAAAGCGTAGATTGAATACGATTTCAGAATTTGCACGAAGTAGAATAAGTTTTTTGATTTTAAGAAATAGGCAGTTCATTCAAACTCACCAAAAGACAAACATGTCTTTTATTGCTAACTGGCGCCCAACCGGCATAATTTAAGGGATTTACTTTGTAAAAAGTTATCTTCTAACCCAGCACAAAGATAAAAACAAACACGAATATTGCTCAACGGAGTAAATTAAAAAGGATCTATTTATTAAGAAGTCATCCAATTCGCTCAACCGGGATAAGCTCTACACTTTGGAAAAAGACGCCCCAAGGATGTATTATTCTAAGAAGAAGCTCGAAGGATCTACTAATATAATATGACATAAAACAAAGTCATGTAAGTGCATTACTTATTGAAATTTACAAATTTTGTCCACAACTGGTGAACATATTAACAGATATTAACGCACTAGACTGCGCATTTAAAACATTTAAAATTTTGTGCAAAAAAAGCAGTGATTAAGATCATGTTATACTCGTACCAACTTGTCTATAAAAAGGAGAATATGAACGCTGACGAAATTGATAAAATCTCTGCACGACACACAAAACAGAATTCTACAAAAAAAGTCGACGACTTATCCAAAAAATTGTCGTCCATTTTCGTAGGACAAACAGACGTAAAACCGTAAGAGGAAGTGAACATTCATTCAACGATAACATACGATGAGTCGCTAGATGTTATTAAATCTTTGTCCGAATTTGACGGGAAAATTAAAAATATGTGATGGTATCTCAAGGCACTACCAAGGAATAAAATTAGAGGATCGTCAGATGCAGTATTAGCATCATTCAATACTGTGTTAAATTTTAAAGCTTTCATAAATAGGTTAGATGTTACGTATTCAGATAAACAACCAATTCACCTGATCGAACAGGAACTAAGTACCCTCAGACAAAGCGGACAGTCAGTCATACAATTTTATGATGAAGTAATTAAAAAAGAGTAGGTCTGAAACTTCAAAAAATTTCAGTTAAGAAAACCGTCTGATAATAGTTATAACAATAACCAACAACAAAAAATTATATAACTGAACTGAAACATATAATTCCCGTAAGTACTCCTTTCTCGGTTCTCTCTGTCAACAGACAAACACCTGTTAAAAAAAATGTTTCGTATATTTATTCAGCATGAATTCTACATTCTTCAATTTAGCAACTTTAACAACATTTAACGGTATAGTGGGCTTAGACCTATTAAAACAAATCAATGCAAACATTAATTTGAATAAAAGAGTCATCCTACATAATTCTGGGTCTGAACTAATTGAATTTTTTGAATGTATAGATGTTAATTTTATAGACATCGATAAAATTGATGTGCCTTTTGTAGTTAAGGCGGATTTTTAGAAAATGTTAAAAAAACGAATGAAGATTTTTGCTGATCCTAAAGAAGCACTACCTTACAACACAAATATCGTTGCTACCATTAACATGGAGAACGAAGAACCTATTTACTCTAAGCTATATCCATACCCAATGGGGGTATCTGAATTCGTAAACTCAGAAATAAAAAAGTTGTTGACAGATGGTATAATTCGACCTTCGAGGTCATCTTTTAATAGCCCAGTATGGGTAACAATGATATTACCAAATTTAGGTAAAGCAAAGTACTTTACCACTTTAGATCTGAAATCCGGGTATCTGTTAGCAGAATTAATAAATGACACGACCAACCAATTCGATAGTACAATAACGACAGACAAAAATATGTATTTATTGAAAAAACGAACAATAGAAAATTCATGGCACACTATGTTAAAAACAAAACTATAAACGACAAGTTACAAATCAATGAGTGAATAATTTGTCATAAACTCCCTTTTTAACACTTCCACTTTTATGACTCAAATTATTTACTCATTTACAAAGGTTGTTTTAATACTGGTTTTGTAAATATATCAGCCAATTGATCATTTGTCGATACATATTCAATTTTAAATTCTCCTTTTTCATATATATCCCGTATAAAGTGATACTTGACTTCAATATGTTTGCTTCTTTTGTGAAATTTTGGATTTTTAATAAGTTTGATTGAGCTTTGATTATCTAAATATAAAACAGGTACATTTTGATTTTCTGGAAATATTTCTTGAAATAATCGTTTAACCCAAATTAGCTCTTTAACGCCTTCACTAGCAGCCACATACTCCGCCTCAGTTGTAGACAGGGCTGTTGACTGTTTTTTAGATGCCCAAGTAATTGGTCCACAAGAGAGCATAATTACGTTACCACTTGTCGAATGTCTAGTTTGAATATCTCCTGCGTAATCTGAATCCGTATAGCAATCTATATTCAAATCCTCCGTTTTAAGAAACGTAATTCCATCATATATTGTTCCGCGCAAATATTTGAATATTCGTTTCACTGCGTTAACATTGTCCTCATTATAAGAATCAAGAAAACGACTTGCATAAGAACCTGCAAACGCTATATCAGGTCTTCTTGCTATTGCTAGATACATTAAAGATCCGACAGCTTCTCTATAGGGGTATTTCAAGTCTTTTCCCCTTTCTTTTAATGTTTGATACGATTCAGCTGGTGTTGCTACGGATCTTGAATCTTGCATGTTGAATTTCTCAAGAATTTTTTTGATATACGATGTTTGACGAATATGTATACTTCCTGGTTCTTGAATAATTTCCATGCCTAGGTAATTCAGTGATGAGAACACTTTTACATCCAGCTCACCTCTCAAATATTCTATAACTTCGTCAGCTACTTCTTTAGATTCAGCCGCAATTATTCCATCATCTATGTAAATTGCCGATATAATTTTCTTATTCCTGACTTCACTAATGAAAACACAAGGGTCGGAGTTGGTCGGCTTTAGGTTGAATTTTCTCAACATGTTAGTAAAACGCCTGTTCCAACATCTTGAAGACTGTTTTAAACCGTAAATACTTTTGTTTAACCGACATACTCTATCACTCCCATCACTGTAACCTGCGGGCTGCTCCATAAAAATCTCTTCATCCAAATGCCCATACAGGAATGCTGTTTTAATATCGAACTGGGTTAGATAGTAATTCAAAGATGTACTTAGAGCCAAAATCATCCTTATGGAAGTAAACTTTGCAACAGGACTAAACGTTTCCTCGTAATCAATTCCATATTGTTGAGTGAAACCTCTTGCAACTAACCGGGCTTTATATCGCTCTACCTCGCCCATTTGGTTTCTCTTGATTTTGTAAACCCACTTGTTACTTATTGGCGCCTTTCCGTGTGGTAGTTCAACCATGCTCCACGTTTCATTATATGCCAAAGATTTAAATTCGTCATCCATGGCTTTCTTCCACTGCTTATTAAGATCACTATTTACAGCTTCTTGATAACTTCCGGGTTCATCAGCATCAGCAAGATAAATGCAACAATTCGCATCATTATTTACTTTTCTTGTCTTGGATCGCAACATGTATGGGTTAGAAGCTACTTCCTTCGTGCCTTCGGGTATTGACACATTCCGAGTATTTTGTTGTTCGATGGAATTACCATTCCTCCATTATCTGCATCGACCATTGCAATGTCCTCTAAATCCTCTTTTATAATAACATTCCTGCCAATCTCTATTTTCTTTTCTTGGGGTATACAAACACGATAGCCTTTACAATTCTCTTGGTAACCTACAAATACGCCTTTCTTGGATTTAGCATCCCATTTCTTGCGCTTTTCATCAGGAACATGGACAAATGCTTCGGAACCAAAAACAAGCAATGTTGATATATCGGCCTTTTTCCCAAACCACAATTCAAAATGGCTTTTATTTTTCTGCGGACTTTTTCCTGTTTTATTCAAAGTAAATACTACATTATTTACCGCTTCCGCCCAGTACCTCAAGCTTAATCCTTTGGCGTGTATGACAGATCTACCCAACTCGACAACAGTTCGCATGTCTCGTTCAGCTCTCCCGTTATGCTCAGGGGTATAAGGTGTGGATTTCTGATGCGTTATCTTATGTTTCCGAAAAATAGCACATACCTCTTTGCTGCAGTACTCCGAGCCATTATCCGAACGAATTGTTTGCACTTTCAGGCCGGTCTCAGCTTCCACTAGATCTATATATTTGCTTATCACTTTAGGAACTTCAGACTTCGCCTTGACACAAAATACATGTCTATAATTTGAGTAGTCGTCACGAAATAGAACCATATATCTTGAACCACCAAAAGACATCTCCTGCATCGGACCGCATACGTCCGTATGGACTAAACTTCCAACTTTATTAGCTCTGTTGTCGCTTTCATCAAATGGAATTTTATGTTGTTTCCCCATAAGGCACCCTTCACAGAAAAAATCTTTACCTGTATACTTTATTTTCTGTAGCTCCAAAACTTCTTTTACGTGAATCTTGTTTTGATGACACATGCGCTCGTGCCAAACCTTGAGAGAATTATTCCGCACAACAGCATTTGCTTCACCAGATGAAACCTTTCTGACTTTGAGTACCAATTTGAAAAGCTTCGAATTTTCCCGAACTCCTTTCAAAAGGGTTTGTCCATCACGCTTAAAAACACACGAATCTGCTTCGGCTTCCACTACATACCCTTTGTCTAAACAAGCATTCGTAGAAAACAAATTCAGCTTAATATCTGGAACATATAGCACATCTGACAAATATTTTGACCGCCATATTTTACCATCAAACGCTTCAACATTTATATCTCCGAAACCATATGCGAGAATAATAGCACCATTTCCAACTCTAATGCTTCTGGGTTGTTTGAAAGTCTTGTAATTCGTGAACCATTCTTTCTTGTTACACATGTGGTCGCTAGCACCCGAATCTACATACCAATTTTCATCTTCTGGTGTTACTGATTCCAAAAACATTTGTTCTCCGATGAATGCATCACCATTTTTCTTAAACTTCTTCTCACTCTTCATTAGACAATCCCGTTTCCAATGTCCAAATTCTCCACATTTAAAGCATTTGCCTTCTGCACTTTGATTGCCTTGATTCTTACCGATGTTTGAATACTTCCTTTGACTCTTGCCTTTTGCCACAAATGCTTCCGATTTTGTTGGTCGAATATCCAATCTTGACTCCTCCATACACAATCTCGATGTTAAATTTTTCAATGTCCTTTCCTCTTTAGCAGTTGCTTCCCAAGATGCGAAAAAGTGTTTATAGTCACCTGGCAATGTCATCAAAATTTTCGTTATTAACATATTTTCCGAAATTTTCTCACCCAGGTCTTCCAGCTGTTTCGACATTTTCTGCAATTTGGAAATATGTACAGCAATGCAATCTTCTGGTGATTTGACATATTGGAAAAAATTTTGTTGCAACAGATGTATTGAAGTCTCCGATTTTTGTTCGTACACACTTTCTAGAACTGCCCACATATCAGCAGCTGAATCACAGTTCATAATATGAAGCATTGGCTCTTCACCCATTGACACCACTAAAGTCCTTTGGGCGTTAGCATCTGCAGCAATCCATTCAGTCAATTCCTTACCAGATCCACCAGGTTTCTTTGAAGTTCCATTTACAATATCCCAAAGGCCTCCAGCTCTAAGCACAACCTTCACTTGGAACTTCCAAAGAGTCCATCCTTGTGAATCTTCCAGCTTGGATATCTTGAATTCCTTCATGTTCGTTCAATATGAATTTCCAGCAAACCAAATAAATGAATTTTGTTATGGCTCTGGGCCCATAACCTGTTAGCAGAATTAATAAATGACACGACCAACCAATTCGATAGTACAATAACGACAGACAAAAATATGTATTTATTGAAAAAACGAACAATAGAAAATTCATGGCACACTATGTTAAAAACAAAACTATAAACGACAAGTTACAAATCAATGAGTGAATAATTTGTCATAAACTCCTTTTTTAACAGTATCATCAAATTGAACTCGCAGAAAAAGATAGGGGAAAACGGCATTCTCTGTAAACAAGGGGAAGTATGAATTTCGGATTAAAGAATTTTCCGCGTATGCTTCAAGGAGTGATAGATGACATACTCAGTGGGGAAATTGGTAAAAACTGGTATGTTTACGTTGATGACGTTATTGTTTTGTTTAGAAACCAAAGAGGATCATGTAAAACCATGGTATAATAATAGAAGGTAACAGCAAGTGTTGTTGGGTAACAAACGAAACAACAACCACATGTAATATTTTCGAATCCTCAAAATAAAATTGAAAAACATGAATGAAAATCTATCTAATTTATATTACGTTTTTGCAAAATAGTCAGGCTGAATCCCAGTTTGTTGTTTTTATAAAAAACAACTATTTATTAGTGGGGAATGTGTGGCATTGTTTGCCGAGGCGTAAGGCAGGGAAGACTATAGTTTCGGATCACGCCACTGATCCTCATCAGTTCCCTTAGTTTTTTGTTGGGATATTCTCCCCAGAAGCTATTGCTTCTATACAAAAAACCTTTCATACCCAAATGTCTCTTGTAACAGAGACATTTGTAAGGGAACTGATGAGGATCAGTGGCGTGATCCGAAACTATAGTCTTCACTGCCTTACCCCTCGGCAAACAATGCCACACATTCCGCACTAATAAATAGTTGTTTTTTATAAAAACAACAAAAAAAATTGTTTTAGAAAATTATTCATGTTTACTGATGATGTTTGCCTTTTTACAAGTACAACTATAATGCAGTTTTGAAAGCGTAGATTGAATACGATTTCAGAATTTGCACGAAGTAAAATAAGTTTTTTGATTTTAATAAAGAAGGCAGTTCATTCAAACTCACCAAAAGACAAACAAGTCTTTTATTGCTAACTGGCGCCCAACCGGCTTAATTTAAGCGATTTACTTTGTAAAAAGTTATCTTCTAACCCAGCACAAAGATAAAAACAAACACGAATATTGCTCAACGGAGTAAATTAAAAAGGATCTATTTATTAAGAAGTCATCCAACTCGCTCAACCGGGATAAGCTCTACACTCTGGAAAAAGACGCCCCAAGGATGTATTATTCTAAGAAGAAGCTCGAAGGATCTACTAATATAATATGACATAAAACAAAGTCATGTAAGTGCATTACTTATTGAAATTTACAAATTTTGTCCACAACTGGTGAACATATTAACAGATATTAACGCACTAGACTGCGCATTTAAAACATTTAAAATTTTGTGCAAAAAAAGCAGTGATTAAGATCATGTTATACTCGTACCAACTTGTCTATAAAAAGGAGAATATGAACTCTGACGAAATTGATAAAATCTCTGCACGACACACAAAACAGAATTCTACAAAAAAAGTCGACGACTTATCCAAAAAATTGTCGTCCATTTTCGTAGGACAAACAGACGTAAAACCGTAAGAGGAAGTGAACATTCATTCAACGATAACATACGATGAGTCGCTAGATATTATTCAGATAAACAACCAATTCACCTGATCGAACAGGAACTAAGTACCCTCAGACAAAGCGGACAGTCAGTCATACAATTTTATGATGAAGTAACTAAAAAGAGTAGGTCTGAAACTTCAAAAAATTTCAGTTAAGAAAACCGTCTGATAATAGTTATAACAATAACCAACAACAAAAAATTATATAACTGAACTGAAACATATAATTCCCGTAAGTACTCCTTTCTCGGTTCTCTCTGTCAATGGACAAACACCTATTAAACAAAAATGTTTCGTATATTTATTCAGCATGAACTCTACATTCTTCAATTTGGCAACTTGAACAACATTTGACGGTATAGTGGGCTTAGACCTATTAAAACAAATCAATGCAAACATTAATTTAAATAAAAGAGTCATACTACATAATTCTGGCTCTGAACTAATTGAATTTTTTGAATGTATAGATGTTAATTTTATAGACATCGATAAAATTGATGTGCCTTTTGTAGTTAAGCCGGATTTTTAGAAAATGTTAAAAAACGAATGAAGATTTTTGCTGATCCTAAAGAAGCACTACCTTACAACACAAATATCGTCGCTACCATTAACATGGAGAACGAAGAACCTATTTACTCTAAGCTATATCCATACCCAATGGGGGTATCTGAATTCGTAAACTCGGAAATAAAAAAGTTGTTGACAGATGGTATAATTCGACCTTCGAGGTCACCTTTTAATAGCCCAGTATGGGTAACAATGATATTACCAAATTTAGGTAAAGCAAAGTACTTTACCACTTTAGATCTGAAATCCGGGTATCATCAAATTGAACTCGCAGAAAAAGATGGGGGAAAACGGCATTCTCTGTAAACAAGGGGAAGTATGAATTTCGCCGTCTCCCATTCGGATTAAAGAATTTTCCGCGTATGCTTCAAGGAGCGATAGATGACATACTCAGTGAGGAAATTGGTAAAAACTGGTATGTTTACGTTGATGACGTTATTGTTTTGTTTAGAAACCAAAGAGGATCATGTAAAACCATGGTATAATAATAGAAGGTAACAGCAAGTGTTGTTGGGCAACAAACGATACAACAACCACATGTAATATTTTCGAATCCTCAAAATAAAATTGAATGAAAATCTATCTAATTTATATTACGTTTTTGCCAAATAGGCAGACTGAATCCAAGTTTGTTGTTATTATAAAAAATAACTATTTATTAGTGGGGAATGTGTGGCATTGTTTGCCGAGGGGTAAGGTAGGGAAGACTATAGTTTCGGATCACGCCACTGATGCTCATCAGTTCCCTTAGTTTTTTGTTGGGATATTCTCCCCAGAAGCTATTGCTTCTATACAAAGAACCTTTCATACCCAAATGTCTCTTGTAACAAAGACATTTGTAAGGGAACTGATGCGGATCAGGGGCGTGATCCGAAACTATAGTCTTCCCTGCCTTACCCCTCGGCAAACAATGCCACACATTCCCCACTAATAAATAGTTGTTTTTTATAAAAGCAACAAACTGAAATTCAGCCTGACTATTTTGCAAAAACAAAATACAAACGGTATCCCAAATAAACCGCCAACACTACTAATTTATATTACTATCGCTTTCACATATTTCCCATAATTGAGCCATTGCCACTTATATGTGTAACACATATGAAAATGCTGGTCATACAAAATTTCCCGGAACCAACGACGTTGTTCGCTCTGAGATCGTTTCTTGGGCTAGCAAATTTTTACCGATGTTTTATAAGGGAGTTGAATTTCGCAACACAAGTAATATTTTCGAATCCTCAAAATAAAATTGGAAAACACGAATGAAAATCTATCTAATTTATATTACTATCGCTTTCAAATATTTCCCATAATTGAGCCATTGCCACTTATATGTGTAACACATATGAAAATGCTGGGAATTGTGAGTTATTCCATGAAGAACGTTTTTCGTATCAAAAGAAGGTATAAAAACGGCACCATAAAAAATAAATGCCATACTAAATTTCCCGGAACCAACGACGTTGTTCGCTATGAGATCGTTTCTTGGGCTAGCAAATTTTTACCGATGTTTTATAAGGGAGTTGAATTTCGCAACAAACGAAAGGGAATAGTCTGGGCTCTAAAAACTCCAAGACATTACCTTTATGGTATGAAGACTCTTAACATCTTCACTGACCATCAACCGTTAACATATGCAGTTTCGGACCGTAATCCTATAGCACAAATTAAGCGCGGAAGGTTTTTATAGATGAACATAATGCAAACTTATACTATAAATCAGGAAAACAAATCAAGGCAAGTCGTCTATGCATTAGAGAACGAAAATTCGTCATACATGACAACAGTTCATAGTGAAGAGTCATACGCCTACACTATGGAAAACTCAGACAAACCGGTCAATTTTTTCCGCAACCAAATAATTCTGGAAGAGTCGGAATTCCCCACCGCTCGAAATGTTATACTTTTCGGAAGCAAAACTAGACATATTGTGCAATTCGGAGATAAAAACGAAATATTGGCTAAAGTTGTTGATGCAGTCAACACTGAAGTAGTCAATGCCATTCATTGCGACCTACCTGTGTTGGCCCACATTCAACATGATTTGATTAAAATGTTTCATTCAACAAAGTTCAGATTTTGTTGTAAGTTCGTCTCTGGCATCTTCAATCAATGCGATCAGAGAGAATTTTTTTAAGTGAACACAATAGAGGTCATCGGGCAGCTCAAGAGAACGTTAAGCAAATCCGTTCGGAATACTATTTCTCCAAAATTGTGAGAATAGCGAATGAGGTTGTTGCAAACTGTAAACCCTGTTCAAAAGCTAAATACAATCGACACCCAAGAAAACACGTTATATGAGAGACAATAGTTCCTTCTTATTCCGGTGAAATTCTACATATTGATATTTATTCAACCGATAAAAAAACATTTATTAACTTGTGTGGATAAATTCTCAAAATTCGCTGTGGTACAGCCAATAGCGACCAGAACGATTCTTGAATAATGAATACTTTTCCAAACACCAAAACTGTCTACTGTGACAATGAGAGGTCTTTTAACTCCGAGACTATCAGATCAATTCTGAAAAACAGGTTTAATATCGAAATTGTCAATTCACCTCCTTTACACAGCACCTCAAACGGGCAGGTAGAGAGATTTCAAAAAAAAAAAAAAAAAAACAGTTACACTACTTTAAACAAATCGTCCTGACAAAGTTTATAACGTGGGAGACAAAGTCTTTATCAGGAATAATCGTAGACTTGGAAACCAAATGATCCCACTTTATGAAGAAGCTACTGTTGAAGCAGATATGGGAGGGTGGTCCATAAGGACTACCTAAAATAATCTTTTCAATAAGATTTCTAAATGTTCTTTTTCTACTTTTATTTTTTACGAGGGCTTACATTTCAACTGCTTCTTATGATAAAACTCACATTTGCAAAGATTATTTATTATTCGCATTCCGATTATATCCCAATATTGGACGGGAATGCGATTCTATGGAACGAATATGGACACTAAAGACATACGACAAACCTTACAACGTACTCTGAGATATTAGACGAAACAAAAAACGCAATACAGATCTTCCCCCATACGCATGTTAAAAATATATTGGAGGCCGACGTATTGCATATTGATACTCTTTTAACAACACACCGTATATCATCGATATGCACAAAGCAACAATCTTATAGGCATAGTACTGAAGGTTATTGCCGGTATACCGAATGCCGATAACTGGGAGGATCAACAGACAAATAGAAATAAATACGAAAATACTGATTCAAATAGAAAAGTTGACCAATGCAGTAAACACAATTTTAAATATTGAACGAAAGGAACAAATTGATACTGTTAAACTTTTTTAAATTTAAATGACTAGAAACAGAATGTTGCTTATGGAATTACAAAATATTATTTTATATGTAACTTTAGCTTCAATCAATATTATAAATCCCACAGTTTTGGACCAAGATTATTTAAAATTGTTTATAAAAAATCAGAGCAATACACAGATTCTACCATATCAGAAATAATGTATTTGTCTAAAGTAAAAGTTATATCAAATGAATATTGTTTGCATTTTATCATTAAATATCACATTCCAATACGAACATGTCAGAAAATTTTTTTATTCCCAGTTCCTTACTTTAATAAAATTATTCTATTCGCTGACACCAACAATGTGGTAGACTGTGAAGGAAAGACTTATTCAGCAACATATTGCAAGCACGCAATATCTTCAACCTATTGTCAACTGATACCAGAGTCAATCTGCGCTCAAAAACTCATATTGGGTAAATCAGCAAACTATAATACGCAAAGCAATAATCTTGAAAAAGTGGCAGAGATCAATGATGGAATTGTCATTGTGAATGACGCTATTGCAGAAGTGAAAGAAGCAACCGAAAATGTAAGAAACATATACGGCACATTCCTGTCAATGGTACGCTGTACGTGTTGTTTTTATGATTATCGGATTACTATACTTCATATTATGCCTCATTAAGAGTAGGACGAAGAAGAGAGAAAAACGAGATTTTAAATCTGCTGTAGCAATGGTGATAAAGAAGAGCGAGGACGGCCTTCACATATGTGGGGGGGGGTCTAGTTAGCAAATCCCTGCCAAACTAACATCCAACAATGTTGACTGTTGTGAACTTTGCTTGGCTGTAATGACGTTGACTGTTGTGTGCTTAGCTTGGAGTCGTGTTACGTCTGGTGGCGTGATCATGGGAAGTATATTATCAGCAATTTTGATTTTATATGATTTAAGTAGAATAAGTTTTTTGATTCTAATAAAGAAGACAGTTCATTCAAACTCACCAAAAGACAGATAAGTCTTTTATTGCTAACTTATATTAAAGTCTTACCATTATTTGAGTCACAACATATGAAGAATCTAGGAATTACTGTTGGCCTATACAAGGACATTGCCAAAACAGTTCTTCCGTCTCTTGGAATCTTAAGGGAACACACGGTTCCAGATTAATAAGTTTCGAAACAAATTATTCGAAGAATGGAATACCAACGCGTCATTCAAATAGTCTTAGACTTAGAATAATCTTAGTTTAGAAGTTGCAAAACAACGTATTGGCTATTCTGGACCCTGTCTATATAATGCTCTCCCACTGTCTTTGAAAAATATTGATGATTTGTCTATTTTCAAATTACATGTAAGAAAACACTTCTAAATCCGCAATAAAGTTGATTTTTTTAAATTTTGTTTGTCATGAGATATTAATTTTAAATGAAGAAATATATAAGTTAACTCAATATCCATTGGTGAACGATAATAATTGTTCATCCAACATATTTGTTTGACTCCTTTGTCTTTTCACTAATAGCCCTTGTGGGTAGACGCCTTTTGTATTAAAAGACTTGAGTTTTGTTTGTAACGTTTTATTAAGGTTCAGGTCTCCTTGACCACCTTCTTTGATACGATAAACTTAACTGGTTTAAAAAATTCATAAAGACTTACAAGAAGAGTTACATGGTATGTTATACATAGGTAATGGTGATAGATGGATACAGTTAGACACATATTTAAAATAAAATAAATGAGTATAAATAACAAATACAATGAATGGTAGAGTATATAAATGGGAATTCAGTTGGCTCTACATGAGTGAAGGTTTAGGGTAAATAGAAAGAAGAAAGGAGAGGTTTACGTACTACGTATTTGGCGCTCTTCGTACGCCTAATCATTCTTTTGTAGGGGAAGGTTCCCATGTAGGAATTGTTGAACTGAGTTCAACATACTCCCCCTCACTTTGCATGTAAACAGGAGGTAGTCCTTCGTGACTGGCACAGGAGCAGTTTTCCCACGGTCCGTGGATTACCCATCCGAAAGGTATTGCTTGTGCTACGGGGGTGTGATCGTTGGTTTTGATGACCTGGCTTTGCTTGATTTTATCCCAGGATCGTTGGCTTAGGACAATATCTATGACGGTAGCATTGTGAAAGTCTTCATGGGCTAAGGGCATGAAACGATTAAAATAGGCACGGAGCCGAGTGTCGCCAATTGGTTCTGGCATGTCTGCATGGTCGATTAGACGGAGGATGTGGTCATATGTGGGGCCAAAACTCTTTACCAAAAAACGGCCGTTGGGATCACCTGCTGGGTTGAATTGTGGTTGAAAGGCTGGAAATTTCTTTGCGGTGCTCCATATGATTTTGGAATGACGAACTTTTTCATCAATCATAAGGGTCAAGTCCAGTTCATGACCCTTGTAAGAAACGATGGTGCGGATCAAGGGTACCACGTGGACAGAGGTGGGCATTTTAACTGGTGGTTGACACAACTTATTTGTAGATGTAGCCAGTGGCAGTGAAGCTAGCAACGATGCGATGTTCTTTAAAGCGAGAAGAGCAGGCCAAGGCATTCGTCCTTTTGTGGATGGAAGCGTTTTCTTGTGTTTGTTGATTAGGTACTGTTGGTGCGGCGGCGAGATTTGGCACCGTCACTATGAATGATTGCATGACATGGGGTGTCTCGCAGCAATCAAGGACAGCCGGAGGTGTAGATTCGGGTAGGTGGAGCATTGAATGATGTTTTCCGTCACAATGACGACATCTGAATTTGCTATCGCAAGCATCGATGGTGTGGGTATACGCGAGGCAGTTGATGCGAAGCTGTGGGCCAATCATTAATTCATAAATTAACAATATTTTAGCTGGTGGCTGCTGGAGCACAAATGACATCGAACCATGATGATCTGTAAATAAAGAAGAATATATGTATGTACGAGTGATTAGAGGGTATTTTTGGATAGTGTGAATCAGTGCGTTGTGGAAGAGTTGATTGGGCTTTTTAATTGGATCCCATAGGTAAGAGACACAGTTTGATGATTGGTCGGGTAATGGTACCGTTTTGAGTTACTAGTTCGACTACACGAACGTTATTATTATTACCATAGTATACTTTGGTTACTCGACCGAGACGCCACTCAGTAGGTGGTAAAAGATCGTCTTTGGCGATGACATAATCATTTAATTTTATGTTGTGTTGCGTTGTTTTCCATTTTGTTCGACGCTGCAGTTCCGTTACGTACCCGTTTTTCCATCGTTGTGCGAAGATGTGAAAAAGAACTTTCAGGCGTTCCCAGCGGTTTAGAAGAGAAATTCTTTCATCTGGAACATTGGATGAAATTTCCGGGAATGCAATGATGGGCGCTCCTCGTAGGAAATGGCCAGGAGTTAGGGGATTTAATTCGGTTGGATTTTCTGAAATGGCGGATAAAGGCCGGGAGTTGAGTATTGCTTCTATTCTTAACAAGAGTGTGGAGAATTCTTCAAATGTGAAGTGGTGATTAGTAGCGACCTTTTTTAGATGAAGCTTCATGCTTTTGACTGCTGCCTCCCAAAGGCCGCCCATATGGGGTGCATAGGGGCAGATGAAAGACCAGTTAAACCCATGGATTGCATATTTCTCTACCGTTGCTCTTTCGGCGTCCTTAAGAAATTGGTGGTGTTCCATTAAAAGCTTGTAACTTGCGCCCACGAAGTTTCGACCACCGATAAATCTGTTGAAACAGGCAATGAACGCCTCCGTGGATAATTCTGAACATGTTTCTAAATGAACAGCTTTCGTGCAGAAGCATATAAAAACAACTGCATATCCTTTTATTAGTTTCGCATTCCGAATGTTCGAAGTTCGCATACTAAATGGCCCTGCGAAGTCGACACCGGTGTAAGTAAAAAAGTAAGTAAAAGGCAAGGGAAACTGCACTCTTTCGGATGGTAGGGACGACACACGATTTGCAGCCCTTGATACATTTTCGAATTAAATTTTTTATTCTGGGTACATAGAAGCCCTGTCGAATAGCACGTAGCATTATGTGGTGTTCAGAATGTAGCAATATTTTATGTGGACTAGTAATAGAGTTTGGATTTTTCGTGTATGATAATTGGATGTTTTTCATCAAATTTGAGACCGGAATTATTGAGCCTTCCTCCCACGCGCAGTACACGATTATCATCCAAGAAGGGGCTTACCGTGAGAAGTCTACTTGACTCGTTTAAGGGACAATTGTTCTCAAGACGTTTTATCTCCTTTAAAAAGCTCTTCTGCTGGGTAAGTGATATAATTCGACCTTATACGAATTCAATTTCTTCATTTCGCAGAAGAAGATCTAGGTATGTCCTTTCTTTTTTGCATGACCTGATAAATCGAAAAACGTAACAAAGAGTTCGTAGACATCTACTTAACGAGGAAAATCGATTAATGATGTCTTCAACGTCGACTTCTATAAATAATGTTGAAACTTTTTTGGTTTCCAAATCTGTCGGTTCAAATGTACGCGGTTCAGGCCAGGTTTGTATGTCCTGAGAAAGCCAAGAAAGTCCATGCCACCAAAGTTTATTAGATGACAGTTCTTGTGGAAAGCAACCGCGTGATCCAAAATCGGCGGGATTATCGCTGCTTTTAACGTATTTCCATTGGATGGCGCTCACGACACTTAAAATGTCGCTCACTTGTTCGCCACGAAGGTTTTGAGCATTTGAGGTGGTTTTTGTAACCAGCCGAGAACAATGGACGAGTCTGTCCATAGGAAAATATCATAATTAAAAATGAAATCTTGGGTGGTGACTTTGAGTAGCTTTACAAGTAGCAAAGCTCCGCATAATTTTAGTTTTGGAATCGTCAACTTTTTAATGGGAGCCACTTTTGTTTTTGCCACCAGTAAATGTGATTGCATTTCATGATTGATACTGACTGTTCTGATATAAATTGTGGCACAGTATGCTTTTTCACATGCGTCACTGAATCCGTGTATTTGGACTGACATCTCTGGAGTATATTGAACCCATCTGGGTATGTTTATATTTGATACCTGTGGTAAGTTACGAACGAATTCCTGCCAATTACCCAATATCTGGGGAGGTACACAGTCATCCCAACTGTTTTTTTCTTTCCATAAGACTTGCATAAGCATTTTAGCTATTATTACTGTTGGACCTAGCCATCCTAGCGGGTCGAACAGTTTGGCGACGGCCGACAAAATTTTTCTTTTGGTTACATTGGGCGATGTATCGATTGGCTCGAGAAGTCAGTCATGGCGTTCCATTTTATTGAACTATGATCTTTTATACGTAAGAAATCTGCGTTCAGAAGATCTTCCCGGGGCCAATTATCACTTAAGAATTTATGGTTTGTCGTTAACTTTTTAAGGAGGAATCCTGCTGAGGAGAGGGCTTTAAGGAAATGGTCTTGTTTTCTTTTTTGTTTCTGCGAGACAGTGTCCGCCCGACAATATGTCGTCGACGTAAACTTCATTTTCTAGAATGCTGGATGCTTTTGGATAGATTTGGCTTCTGCCCGGCCTGACAAGTACCAACCAAAGTGGGATTGGCGAGCCTCAATTCCGAGCCCAATTTCGTTCAGAACACCTTTCTGGTTTATGGATGGGAGATAGTCGCTGCCGATGATCATGTCGATGGCCCCAGGTCTATAGAAATGCGGATCGGCCAATTTCAGATGTTATACTTCGTCGAGGATTTCGATTTTTATAGGCCGCGAGGGCAAAAGATGAGCGAGGTTCGACACCACCAGAGTTTCAATGTAAATTACTGCTCCCCCAAGGCCCGAAATTTTCGAGTTGTTGAATTCAAGTGGAATTGCAAGCTTTTGTTGGATTCGCTTGGTGATGAAACTTTTTTCCGAGCCTGCATCGAGAAGCGAGCGAATGGAAAAAAGTTCGCCACAATGTGAAATACTGCCAAGTGCGGTTGGAAGAATAGTACTTTCATTGGTATTTGAACCTGATGTGGGAACTTTTAATGGTTGGTTTGTCATGCTAATGAAAGAAATTTGGATTTGGGGATAGTTCTTCAGTATCTTGTGGATCTATATTGTGGCCGTTGGTAAAATAAGCATTTGAGTTCTCTTCGGTTTTCTCGATGTGGATGACATATGTTACATCTTTTGGTACTGCTAAATTTAGGTTTGGAATGATTTGGTGAAAGGCAATTGAGGCATCTTTTGTTGGTCATTGCGTACTTGATTCTATCTTGTGAAGACAACGACTTGAAATATTTACATTGCATCAAGTTATGCGGTTGGTGGCATTGTTTGCAGAAATTCGAATTATTGTCGTTGTCGTATTGGGTATAAAAGGATTGCGATTTAGATCCGTGGCTCTCTTTCGTCACGGGTTTTCTAAAATCCGAAAAAGTCTCTAATTTTTCTATCCTTTTTGACAAGAAGGCCTCCATCTCCCTCCATTTAGCTAAATCTTTGAGATTGCTTAATGAATCTTCCCACGCTCGCAGAGTATCGTCGGAAATTTTTGTGTTAACCAAGTGGATAATAATTGGATCCCAATTTTCTACTGGAATGTTGTAAGATTTGAAAATTTGTAAGCTGTCACATACTGAACATAAAACTTGTCTAATTGATTTGGGAGACTCGTTTTGAACTGACGGAGTACTGAATAGTTTTCTCATTTGTTAGTTGACTAATATTCTTTGATTTTCGTACCGGTTCTTAAGGGCGTTCCAAGCTAGCAGAAAGTTTGCGTCTACCTAGTCGAATTTCTTTACAATGTCATATGCCTCCCCCTGTTTTACCGCGGAGGTGATAAAGTTTTTGAGCGGATGATAATTCTGGATGCTCTCCGAAAACCGCAATAAAAAGGTCTCTGAACGCTGGCCATTGGGAGTAGCCCCCTTCGAAGGGTGGAGTATCGCATGGAGGTAGTTTTAACGATGAAACGCTAGGTTCTTTTGGAGTTTTCGAGCAAATCAACCTCATGATGTTCCCTTTACATAACTGGTATGCTGAACTAGCGTCTTCGTATTTTTGTCCGTTAGCATCAGCGAAGTTGTGTTCATCAGCCTCATCTTCTAAGACCAAAACTTCGTAGCTTGATAGTAAATGTCCCCATCTTCTTTCAAATTCCAAGTCTTTGACCTCTACATGAGTGAACTTTCTTCGCGAAGCCATGGTATTTAGTATTGATTACTGGTATTATTATTTCTCTCGTGGAGTGCGGTTGAAAAATGTGAAGCTACTCTTGTACAATTTAATCGAACGCTTCAATTTGTTTCGTAAGTCACGTAAACGAAAATCTCACCCAAACACTTTCAAATGATTCTGAAACAAAGAAAATAATTTTGGCGATTACGTAGAAAAATTGTGCTAGAAAAATTGTGATTTCCTCGTAGAAATTCATTCGCTTTTTTTATAGGTTTTTTTCCTTTATTGATGCTGCAGATACGATATCGAAATAGTTTTCCCAGTAGAAAAATGTAATTGTTTCTTCACAAAACAAAAAATGGATGCTATTTCATGTATAAAAACTAAATTTATTGGCCGTTTTCCCTTTCCCGACAAGATTACAAATTTCTCAATGTGTGGCAACCCTGTTTTACTTTGTCCATCCAAAACAAAAGAAGGCCAAATTATAACGAAAGTTAATCAACCACTGCGATGTAAATCATATTTCGCAAGCGTTTAATGTATTGAGTCTGTCTGCCAAAATTACACTGTTGTTGTTGTTAAAATGCCGTTTGAGTGCACAAAACTAAAACTCACCACAGTATTCCTCCTTTACTTTATTCGTTGTTAATATTGCTTCCGCAATTACACTATTGTTGGTGCTGTCTTTCACAATTCCACTGTTGTTGTTGGTTTTTTTAATATGTTCTCACACTCGTATTCTTTATGTTCTTTTGTAACTTTTTTTGGGTTTGTTCCTTGTTACGGATTCTTGTTCCTAGGCTTAAAACATTCACTGTTTGCCCGCTGTATTCTTTTCTTTACTCTTCGCGACTGGCGTTTGTGTGCTTGTCTGTCAATTTGCCGGTGTGTTATATATATGATAGCTGGGAGTTGTGCATACCAGTGTCCATGTACCAAAGATGGTTGCTGTGAAACGATGATTATTTAAGGGAAAGTCCGTTAAATTTGAAAAATAATTTATTGGGACAGTATTTTTGAGGGGTTATTTCGTTTCGAAATATATTTTTAAGTTTGTATTTGCTATTTTTAGGAAATTGTTATATTATGTTCTCACCAAGGAGGTCAATTTTCTTCACGAAAAAATTCATACATTTTAAGTTGTATTTCTGTCGTCGCAATTGTGTTTTTATTAGGGGCTTCGAAGTCTTATTCCCTTTTGTTCAGTTGCGATTCTCAGAGAATACTTAAGAGCGGAGGTAGATATTTGTTGGTAGTTTGTGAGCGTTAGAGTGTTTTTTTCACTTTTGATCACACTATAAAAATACCCAATAATACACACGCTATTACCAAATTCCTCCTTATGTACAATTTTGTTGTTGTTTGCTGTTATCTTCTTCCAGATGGGTAATTTTAATGGATGTTCGTTCCTTCCTGGAGATTATTGCTGGTGATTTTGCCGATATGATCACCCGTCTTCTTCTTCTAGCATGGTTTGATTTTGTAGTTTTAGGTGTTTGATGGATTTTTGCCCCTTTTTGAGAGCGAAAATGGACACAATTGCTTCTCCATCTGTAGGAGATCAACCGCCATATGATATGGAGAAACTTTTGCAAGAGGTTTCCGCCGATTAGTTAGTTCCGCGAACTTATATCTAACTCCAAGTAGGAGGTTCAATGTGGACTGTAAATTTCGCTGGAATTCCTGCTCCTAGCGAATTCTAGGAGGCTCGTAAAGGACCATATGTCTGACTCCTTTGTCTTTTCACTATGTGTCCTTGTGGGTAGACGCCTTTTGTATTAAAAGACTTGAGTTTTGTTTGTAACGTTTTATTAAGGTTCAGGTCTTCGATACGACAAACTTAACTGGTTGAAAAAATTCATAAAGACTTACAAGAAAAGTTACATGGTATGTTATACATAGGTAATGGTGATAGATGGATACAGTTAGACACATAGTTAAAATAAAATAAATGAGTATAAATAACAAATACAATGAATGGTAGAGTATATAAATGGGAATTCAGTTGGCTCTACATAAGTGAAGGTTTAGGGTAAATAGAAAGAAGAAAAGAGAGGTTTACGTAGTACGTATTTGGCGCTCTTCGTACGCCTAATTATTCTTTTGTAGGGGAAGTTTCCCATGTAGGAATTGTTGAACTGAGTTCAACAATATTGCTAAACAATAATTATTAGTTCATTCATAGCTTTAACTATTTTAAAAATTTAGTTTGATAACACAAATACTTATTTGGTGCCCAAAGGGGTTGACAAAATATATATAGAAAAAAAAGTTTACAAGAAACTTAAAACATTAAGTGAATACTTGGAAAGAAGGTCCGTCACCAGGCTTCGAAATCAGTCTGGACTGCGTAAAAATAAGAAGCAAAAGAGGACAACAATAACAACGGCGACAACATCTTCAGCGGAGAGGACATCCACAACACTAATAAAATGGATTCTATACTTATACGATTGTAACATAGTAAATATTAAGTAACACATTTTGAAAAAAATGTATGATAAATATTTAAAAGTGAATGATAAATATCTTAATAAGAAGTGAGTGGCTCTTAGCATAAATTGGTTTCAATAATATTTAAAATTATTTCCGCTTGTTTTTTTTTTTTTTTTTTTGAAATTCGTGAAAATTTGATGTCTATTCGTTTTTTCTGATATTAATGAATATTCGCGATCTTGACCAAGAAGTAGAATTTATAATAGATTGCTTCAATCAAATTCCTGCAGATAAAAGATCTGACAATAATAATATAATGGCAACTACGTCAGAAATCATACGTGTGCTTCTTGACTCCGCCATTTCGGCGGCTTTGAAAGTTCAAAGAGAGTTCAAACAAATTTCCGATAGTGAATTTAAACTTGAAAAATTCTCTTTGACGACTCCTGAAGTCGTGCCTTATAAGGATGTTGAAATTAACAAAAAAATCGGTGTGATTAGTCCTTAGACGTTGTAAAATCCTTACCATATTTAGAAGGCAAGCATGAATCGTACGTTTCATGGCGCCAGACTGGTCATACAGCTTATAAGTTGTTCGAGCCTAACGATTAGTCCTTAGACGTTGTAAAATCCTTACCATATTTTGAAAGCAAGCATGAATCGTGCGTTTCATGGCGCCTCAAACTTCGCTAAATCTCGAGAGGACAGAGATAAGTATAAAAGAGAAACACATTCCGCACACGGAAATGGTCAAAGTAAAAATCCATACTTTTCTAAAAGAAATTCAAGTCGTTCAAACAGGAACGAAAATAATCCAATAAAACCCATGAAGGTTGATGAATCTACGCGATTCAGACAATCAACTAAATTCAAGCCGTCTACACAGGGCTTACCTCAGAATCAATACGATCAAAATCAGAACCTACCACAGCCATTCAAAAATGGTAGAACTTGAAAAGACCTAATAGTGGTACGGCAAGATATACTGGGTCAAAACATCAGAGAATTAATCACATTTCTCAAGATGAGTCCGAGTGTGGTCAAGACTACCATCAGATGGCAGAAACCGAAACCGAAGATATTGTAATCGATGCTGAGGATGAATTTGACCAGTTTAATTTTTTAGGCACAACCCCCTGCTACCATTTATAGAAATAAAAGTGGCAGGGAAAATCATAAAATTGCTTATTGATACAGGGGCTTCGAAGAATTATATCAAACCTATAAAAGGTTTAAAAGGTATTATTCCCGTAGACAACCCGTTAATAGTGAAATCTGTTTATGGTTCCACAGCAATTTAGGAAAAATGTATCATAAATATTTTTCAAACCAATCGTCATTTTTTATCTTACCATCAACGTTTGATAGTATGATTGGCCTGGATCTATTTACACAGACAGGTGCAACATTAAATTTTCAATGTAGGGAACTTAAAACTACAGTTGGAATCGAAAAGATCAAATTTTTAAAATGAATAAATGTAAATTTTACACAAGTTGAGCACATGCAAGTACCTCAAATCATTGCGGAAAAATTTAGGGAAATGATAAAAAAATTCGAGCGTTTTTCCAAACCTCAAGGAATCACTTCCATATAATATGAATATTGAAGCTACTATTAGAACTAATTCTAGTGATCCCGTTTGTACAAATATATACCCATATCCCATGGTGTAGCAGATTTTGTTAACAATGAAGTTAAATCAAAATATTAATTACTGATTGAAGATGGGGATGTTATCATTTGGCAGGACTTTGACTACTTAGGATATACAACAAATCTGACAATAGATTTGGAAATTGCGAACGAAACCGAAAGCTTATGGACCATTTCCCCTCCTCGCACATATTGAAAATACTCGAGTCTGATATTAAGCGAATACGTTTCCTCCTACAATCATTATATGTTCCCGAGCACTAAAAATAATAGCGGGGACTCACGATTTTGACGACTTTGAGGAATATAAATTTCGACAGAAGGAACTTATAACTTAAACTTATAATTCAATTAACAAGCAGGTTTCAATCAACTCAAAAACAAAGGATCAGATAAATAAATTAACAGATATTTTCAACAAAATTATTGGAAATGCAAGACTTGAACAAATTCATACAGGGTATTTATACGAAATACTACCTGCTCGAAACAGAATTACAATTGCAGAAATCGAAACAATTATGCTATCAGTCAATCTTGTAAAAGCAGGTATAATTAATCCTACACTATTAAATTCCGATGAATTATTGTAAATGAATTATTACAAACTGTAACAGACTTGTTACAAGTATCATTATTTAAGGTCCTACTGTATAATGAAATGTTGCATTTCATTATTAAATATACCAGACCCAGATTAGTATGTAAGAAAATAATTTTGCACCCCGTCTAACATAATGGCACCAACAGCGTAGCTAATTGTGGAAATCGTATAATTGCAATTGGAACCAACTTGTGCTCATCAACTTCATTCGGGTACTATAGCACACTGCAGCACAAGGGCAAGTCATCTTGAACCATTGGAGATTGTCGATAATGTGTCATGATAATAAATGACCACAGAGCCACTATAAAAAACCTAGAAGGAACCGTTGTAACAATTACCGGTACATATTTTATTAATGGCTCCATATACAAAGACCTGAACATGGTACTGAGGATGGTACCGACGTTGGCTACATCTACTATAGTTAATATAACAAGTCATCAAGAGATATTGAGCCTGCCGTGTCTTCAAAGATTAGATTTTGAAAACTTACAACACACCAATGACGTGAAGAACAGAACAATAACCGGTCCAGTGGTCTCCGGACTTATAAGCATTATATTAATCATCAGTCTTTATATTGCATTCATTGTATCAAAGACGAAAACAAAATGCGATGTTATTCAAGCCGTCATTGATAGCTACAAAAGGCCCGAGGACGGCCCTCTCTTAAGTGGGGGAGGAGTTAACACAATCTCCATTGGCCAACACCAAACATACGAGTATTTCATCATAGTTGTTTATCCAAAGTATTGCAATATACCTAAGTCTGTTTTTACACGATTTTGATATAACACGGTTTGAAAATTGAAAGTTTTTTTTTTTTAAACTGAGTATTTTTAATTTTTTTACACGATTTTATTCCATTTAGCACGATTTGAAATTTTATGTACTTAATTTTTTTTTGTCAAGTTTAATTTTTGCGAAGTATGTTCATATCACAAAAAAGTATTTATGAAAGAAAAAAATATGAAACCGTCGACAGTTTCGATAGTTTGCGAACACTAGCTTAAAGATTTAAGTGAATTCCCCTTTAGCGCTTACAAACAATTTTTACTTGTCAAAGCAAATGTGAATAGCACTAATTTAGGGGAATTCCCTTTTTTACACGGCTTCTTCTGGAACCAATCTACCGTTTAAAAACAGACTTACGTGTATAATACTCTACAAGATGCGCAGAGTCAGCAGTAGTAAACAATAATTATAAGTCCATTCATAGCTTTAACTAATTTAAAAAGCTTTGTTTGATAAGAGAACTCAAATAAAGAAAGTGTAACAACACCACACAAAACACAAATACTTAATTTAAATAATTGGTCTGTTCCAGTTCTTTTTTAATAGTAAAGCTTGAAAAGGGAAAAATTTCAAAATCGCGCTCAAAGTACAAAATAATTTAACAAGTTCGGGAAAGCAAATCTAGTAAAAATGCCTAAATTAGATGGCAATACTTCAAAATCATCATAACAGCAATCAGAAGTAGGCATTCCTGTTTACCATTTTTACTCGGCCAAATTTCTCGAGTAAAAAGTTTACAAAGAGAACGCTCCCTTAAATTTTAATCAATGTTTTGCCAGTTTTGTGGGTTCAGGAACGGGTTTTGAGTAAAAAGTTGCAAAACTTGTCAAATTAGTAGATTCTTTTGGGTTCTGGAACGGAACTAATATTATTTATATAGTTTGTAAACATGTTCCCAGGCGCAGGGGCTTTTATTTGTAAATTTGTATAAATTTGTAAATAAATAATATTAAACAATCATTTCCTCTCATACTATTTAGACACATGGATGTCTGAATCCGTCCCCTTAAAAACCTATCGAGATCTTTCTAAAGCGAAACAGATAATTTGTCTTTAACACTTTGCTCCCATAACGTTTGTGTAATTAAGGGAAGCCTTTTAATACAATCAGCCCAAATACCAAAATGTGGGAGAAATTGACACAATCATTGTAAGTGCATAAAAGTTAAAAATAATTGAAACATCTGATATGTATTTCCAAACAGATTCAAAAAACCAGCAAACCAGCATTCCAATACTTGTTGGAAGTTTCGGCGCAACATACTTTAAGGAAAAACAAGTCTGGAATTCCAACGATTACCAAGTTATTCGACCTACAAATAAAATTATTTATTTCGATTTATATTTGAAAGCCATACATACATTTTTATCTCCCTTCGATTTTGTTCGTGAGATATTTTGAGAGGAAAACCCCAAATCTAACTTTCTTATGATGCCTACTTTTTCTCTTTCTCCATTTAATTCCGCGCGGAATTTTCTTTACGATTGGGAAAGGAATTATTTTTGACGATTAGGCTGAATAAGAACTAAGAAGGGACCTAATTATAGTATTAAATGAATATTGCAGACAAACATCCATGAATGCCATGCTGGATTTGTTTTACACCCCAAATTGTCCCAACATTAAGTTCCGAAAGCAAAAGTAATATTTTAAACGGATTACGAATTAACAAACGATCATCATATGTGACTTTCAACGCGTTCCATGCCAGAGCAAAACTGCGGTTCGTTAAATTTAAAAACAATTTGCCGAGCTCCACCTACAGTTTTTCGCAACAAATTAAGAAATACTCAATATCATCGATTTAAATTTTTAATATACAACGCGCTAAAAAGAAATCTAAGCTTGGTAACATAAGAAAATCGCCTCGAAGACATCTGTATCAATTGTAGAATTCGGAGAATCAACAATGAAACTAGAATTACATCTATGATTCCCAATACCTGCCATTGGGGGCTATCAGCCTGATTACCTACATTCCTAGCAGTGTGAGTAGACGTTGGCGCAAAAACAATACTCATTAGAATACCAAAACGAAAGTTCAATGTTGTAACATTAAGGAGAGTGCAGTTTTCTAATGAGTATGCAAATCAGTGGCAATGAACATGTCCGTTCAAAGAATGCATTTCCTAATAATACATATAAAAGCGACTCATATCTACACAACGGTTCTATTGTCAGAAATTGATTACAATGGGGCATCACATAATATAATAATTTTTTCAACCACCAATATCAAAACTGCAGCTCCTGTTTTTTCATACAAAATAAGATGAGCGTGCAAAAACTTCCGCTTGTTAAATCATTCGCTTGCGAATGTCCAAAATAAGGATGATAGATTGCTTGTGCATCTACCTTATTAGATGTAACATGCCACAAATATAAAACAAAAAAAAAAACAAAAAATATTGTCGCATTATTTTTAAAATTATTTGAAAATGAATTAAAAAATACAATGGACAGATTGTATGTATATTGGTGTTTTTATTATTTTGTTCAGATGGATAAATTAATGATTACAAATTAGTATAATGAAAGTCGTTACAATTCGTCAAATTTGTAGTGAATAATTGTTACAAATAAATAAATTAAATTATTGAATTTCTCAATATTCATAAGAATTTAACTTGCAGGAAATTAAGTAGAAAACAATTCAATATACCATAAACAGGGTTTCTAAAAATAAAATGTTTGCTTGGATTTTTTAACATAGTAAGGGAAAAATCTATTACAAAGTTTGTCGTAAATTTCATATAATACCGACCAAAAACTACTGCTTGTTATTTCAGTTTCGACACTTATTTCAGCTACGAGAAACGATTGATAGTTTTTGTCAGACATTTCGATGAAGCTCGATACCTGTCTGTCAACATTTTTCCCAACGTGTGTGATCTTGAACGACATGTCAAATAACATAGAATTTATTACCACTTCATAAAAATTTGTTTCGATGCTTGATAGGCATCTCCTCGCGAATCCGTTGGATACATTTTGCGCTGATAATTGAATGGGATTTCAACCAAATTATATATATCGTTGGTAATAATATTTGAGTTGAATGTTTGGTTTTTATATAGGCAGTAACTTAAGTAATCCAAAAACAATTTCCATCGAGGATAAAATAAATCTTGGATTACACCCGACCATTGCTTGGTTGCGTAATCTACTATTTCTCCATGTGGGCCCCATAGAGTTATTTGGTTGCGAGCGTTAAATTCCAGTATATGTTTTTCTTTTGCATTAACTGACCAACTATGAGAACCCTCAATCCACTTTCCGAGTAAAAAAGCTTTATTTGTTGATAAAATATGTTCCACATCCAATAAGATTGATATCATGAGTTTTTTTAAAATGTCAAACGTATCATACTCTTTTCTTTTAAATGCATTTATCATATTGATATATATTTGGGCAAACTTCACCTGAAGAAATTGCCTGGTAATATCGACTAAATCATGTTCATATTCATAGCGATAACCACAAGGAATTGAATAACTGGATTGAAGTAAGTTTGACCATGCATTGTAAATATCTGAAACGTTGTACCACATAGGATCAATAAGATGTAGAGATGGACGCCTAGCAATTAAATATTTGCCATGAAGTTTTTTCTTGCCATTATAGGAGTACACCGAAGTTCTTAAAAGCTGCCATGCTCTTCGCAGATTTTTATTTGCAACGCCATACCTTACATCAGAATAAAGAGTAAACCATGTTGTTAGGTTAAATTCATTCTTTTCCCAAGCTCTTTCCAAAGCGAGAGCGTACATAACATAATTTTGGTTAATGCCCTCTGGTGTTATGCCCACCCCGACCATATTTCCGTTTGCTTCTAAGCGAGCTATACCAATGTTCTTGTTTACTTTTTCAGATGAACCATGCATCCCCAAAGTTCCTCCAAAATTGTGTAACATGCACCAGATAAAAGAGTGTCCATAAAAAAATTCCGTTCTTTCATACTGTGGAAACTGTTCACTTTGTAAGTCCAATACTAGCATACCACCTTTTGGCACTGCCGTTAAAAATGCCTTTGTTTGTGATTTTTCCCAAAATGTATAATTAAGGAACATCCAACTTTGTAGTAGCCAAACCGCACGGCGATCAACAGCACGCATTGAATTGTATATAAATTTAGCTGTCATTTTTAAATAGGCCGGGTCGGAACTTTCGGGCTGCATTTCATTAAATGGGTCGGCAAAATAAATGTGGTCCGTGCCGTAAACAGATATAGTTTTTTTTAAAAATAAATCTGAAATTTTGCGAAATAAAGGATCAAACGATTTAACAAATAAAGAGCAACAGTAATCATTTTTAAACTTATTCCAAGGCGCAGCTCTAACAAACGAAGCATTTGGAAAAATTCGTTTCATTGCTTCAGGAACGTAGCCGGAAAAAGCAGGTATTGCTACTTTCATTCCAAACGCCCTCTGTCTTCTAATAATATTTTGTTGTAAATACATTTGCATTTTGCGGAAGTACGATGGCATTGGTCCTGCCCATCCGTGGATATTACCCATTCGTAACCTAGAAATAAATCGGTTTAAGGATGTAAATATAATTAGATTTTTTACAGATGTAATATATGACAATACACCTAAGTCTGTTTTTACACGGTCTTTTTGTACACGGTTTTGATATAACACGGTTTGAAAATTAAATATATTTTTTAAACGATTTTATTCCATTTAGCACGATTTGAAATTTTATGTACTTAATTTTTTTGTCAAATTTAATTTTGCGAAGTATGTTCATATCACAAAAAAGTATTTATGAAAGAAAAAAGTCTGAAACCATCGATAGTTTGCGAACACTAGCTTAAAGATTTAAGTGAATTCCCCTTTAGCGCGTACAAACAATTTTTACTGGTCAAAGCAAATGTGAATAGCACTAATTTAGGGGAATTCCCTTTATGTATAAGATCAATGTCTTTTTTACACGGCTTCTTCTGGAACCAATCTACCGTGTAAAAACAGACTTAGGTGTATATACTAAACTTCAATTTAATGAATTATTCAAGCGTTTTTATATGTAGAACGATGGGAAATGCTACATGGCTATCACAGCAAGGAACATACGTTCAATCAAATCCAGAATACGAATAAGTGAAAAAACATAGCCCCCATTGTGTGCAAAAAGGTAATGCTTTGAAAACACCTTTTTTGGCGAGGTGAAATCACTATTTTTAAAATGTGCAATAATAGCGAAAGGCATTCCTCTAGAAGAGCGAAAATCATTCCTCAAAACTTGTATTTTAAATCGTCGGCATTCCTTTCCAAAGAATTTATTGAATAAGTGAGTTGTCTAGAAAATGCTAAACGCATATTAACACATATTCATAATTCTGTGAATTTTATTAGTTTTTTGTTTGATGTGCAACAGGCGTTGCATTTTAATACATGCCAGTGCAGGTCTCTGCCAAAAGCAACCACAAAGTGCACTTGCCACTGTCGTCATCATTGACTTTTAATTGACTTTAATTTCACCGACATTGCAACCAACACTGATCCTCGTTTTCCTGAGTACCACCACCGTTGTAGACAGCTTTTGGTGATCGTGGAATAACCACCAGTTGAACACGAACATGTATTTGTTGATGACATATGTGAGAGGTTAAACTTCTACATAGGTGATCTTGTTAATTTCATCCATCTGAAGAATATGAAAATATCCGCCACAAAATCAACAGCCACACTGTTCATCACATGGACGGCCGAAATGAAGCGTCCACTGAACATAATGGTCGATGGAAAACTAATTGCGACCACCAACTACCCCAAGATACTGGGAGTACGCCTTTTCAAGTCGTCTGCCCAAGCCACTGCTTTATGCGATAAGCTGAGAAGTAGGAACAAGGTCATCAAGTCGCAACCCGGCAGAACTTGGGGCGCTGACAAAGAAACCTTGTTGACCTCTTATAAAGCAATAGGCCGGTAAGTGGTAAGCTATGCGGCGCCAGTGTGGTCCAGATCTTCCAGAATGCTGCCCTGAGGACTGCAACAGGGTTTCTCCTCATGACTCCTATGGACCATCTTCATGAGAAACGAAGATCTTACCCGTCCATCGACACAATTACATGTCGATTCAGAGCCTGCTTGGTTGCTATCGTCGGGAACACCCCTGCCATAATCTCATGGACAGAATTCCCCCGCTCAGGTACGTCAGGAAATATCTAGAGAGGGGTCCAAAGGTTTAAGCGTAAACCCCTATATCAAGAAACCTATAAAGCAGGTCTGAATGGTATTCACACGGACGCAGTCGCTCAGGCAGTAGATCAATATCGCGTGAATACCACAATCGGAGACTACCCCATCCATCGTAGCAGAGGAGAAACAACTGCAAAGACAAACACGAGTAGTCTTAGCTATAAGTATGTTAAAAGTAGTTATTCCAGAATTTTACCAATTATAGTAATTTTAAAAATCTTTTAAGAATTAATTGCTATTATTACCCATATAAAATATTGGTATTGGGAACTAATATTTAAGTATTTTTTTATTAATAATTTAAAACGACGAAAATAATGTTCGGCCCAGCCGAGCTTTTTATACCCTCCACAATGAAGATGACATTCAAAATATGTGAAATTAATGTGGCCCCTAAAAGAAAACTGTGATGATAGGACATTGCATATAACGGAAAAGACGTGAGAAAAATATGATTACCTAATAGTGAAATTTGGCTAATGAGAATACAATTACAGCCAATACTGTTGTAAAACGTTTTAAAATTTTCTAAAATGCCGACTTGGGTCAAGTCAAAGATGCGGGGTACCGTTCAATGTGGTTACCAGTGTTGCCAATTTAACACTTTTAGTGCTAGATTTAGCACTTTCCGAACTCATTTAGCACCAGAAAAATCCTTCTAGCATCTAGCACTTTTTTAGATTTTTATTTTTTGCTGGAATTTTTTACAAGTTTCGATATTACATCAACAAAAATTCAGCGAAGTATACAACTCCTAGTGTGATAACAACACTACCAAACTCTGTGGACATTTTAGTATAACTCCTATGCACTAGCAATTTTCCCGCATTAAACATATAATTCATGAAATAACATATTCGCCATCCAGTGTGGTAATAGAAATACTAACAGAGTTTAATTTAGATTTGTATAAAAATAATACTTTTTATTGACCCCTGTTGTGATCTTTAATTATTAGTTAAAATGTATGTGCTACGGTTTATTGCAACCTTGGGTTAGCGCTTTTGACGTTTTAAGCATCAAGGAGTACCATACTGTCATTCGGATAGCCAACACGCATATCGTTGCGCACAGGCATATCGTTGCCAAAGGTAATATTGTTTACCACCAATCAACTAACAATAAACCATTGAATATTACATTGGAAAGTATTGTGTTTTATTATCTTCTTTTATTTTCCGGCACACGGCTTACGTACACCCCCTCCCCTACAGTCCACTGCTCGACGCATTCGGCGTACCGACTCCCATCGGCGGAGCCACTCTGAGCTAAAAAACAGTATTAGATTTTTATTAAATTTTTATGTATAGCTTCACACCGAATACACGTATCAATATGTTTAGTATTCTGAATACACTGTCATCATCTCCGGTCTAAGTTCCTCTGCATTAAATACATATTTTGTTCATAAATGGGACCTCTAGAGTGACTAGAAAATAAAAATAAATGTTTTAAGAAGATTTAAATTTTATCCGATATTTACCAAAATATAGGTGCCTTCGCTGGTCAGAACAGTAGTTTTTCGACAAAATTCTTAAGGGTTGGTCCATAATGTGGCCTGTACTTTGTTTACAAATTTTTAAAATTTTTTGAAACAAAATCTAGCATTTTGGCTCCATACGGTTTTGACAACATTGGTGGCTACACTAAAACTTGGTTCAATACAAATAATTTTTAACAAAAAGATGTGCTATACAATGAGAACCCAAAATACCACACTACAGGCAATTCGGTTGAAAAACATGTCCAAAATTACCTAAATACCGAATATTGGGTAGAACCGTTATATGGAACCGCACTAGCAAATATGAGCAAAATTTCAGAGCTCTATCTTAAATATATTATATAATTTTATTCTGATCAAGAATATATACGGAATGATAAATTTACTATACACTCCACGTTACAATAATTACTGAAATAACTTATTATTAAAATTTAATAATCGATCGAATAAATTACTTTAGTTTTTTTAGAAATTGATTATTATAATAAATAGAATATAATCTATAAAAAAAAATAATTCTGAAATTCTGATAATTTTCAATAATAATTGACATTGATAATTATTAATAAAAAAAACTTTATACCCAAATTTTCTTGTAACAAATCGAAGTACTTAGCTATCCAACTCAGCTATTTATAGCTTCTTTATATAATAAACCCTTTATGCCCAATTTGTTTGCCTATTTCACTCAAACTAATTTTCTTTTATTCCCTTTTGTGCTATTTTCATTTGTTTTCTATTTTGTTCATATTATTGCATAGAAATTTCAAATTCATGTAATTTAGTTGTCTATGTACCTTCAAATAATCTTGTTGATCTAACAACTATCGTTTTATTTTTCGCAACTGTCTGCAAATACTTTCGCAGGCTCAAACAATAACTTAAAATCGATTTTTAATCAAATGAAAAATAATAATTGATACTTATCAAAAATTACAGATTTATTATCAATTATTAAAATGATAGCCGAAAAATTAACTGTCAAAATTGATAACTAAAGTATTATATATATTTTATCCTTGTATAAAAATTATCTTGAGTCCTTGAAAAATATTTTTAGAATTTCAATAAACAAATCTAACGGAATGTTAGTATGTTATTTGATTGTGTCCCATTTGTCCTTTATATTGTTCATTGCCAAATTCAGTCTTTCATCATGGTCAATATGTTGGTTGTTTTTTCTGGATTTAAAATCCACCGCGTAGTTTTAAATATTGTGGATATATATTTCGATAATTCATAAGTTGGTGAATTTATAAGGAAACATATAGGCCGCAATGGTGTTCATTCTTTATGAATTTTTGGTAGTCCGTAAATTTTAGGGGGTACAGACGTTTTATTTGTCATCTTGTTTTTTGAAAGTCAGTAATAATAAGTGCATATAGTTTCAAAATTAATTTCTTCCATTTTTCTTGTATTTTTGATGTTGGGTCCTTGTTTATTCTTTTTAAGATTCACACATCCAAAAGATTTGCATTCATTTTATATTCAAAGTCACATTTTTCTATAGCTATTGTCTTTCCGCCCTTATCAGAATTGAGTATTAAAATGTTTTTATTTTCCCTTAGAAACTATGTTGTTTGTCTCACTGTATTTTATATAAAACGATTTCACTTTCCTGCTTTACTGCTTCTCATGTGATCATTTATGAGAGTAACTAAATTTTCTCTTTCATTTTCCTGTTGTTCCTTATTACCTAATGTCTGGATCAGTGGTCGGCAACATATGCATTTGTTTGGTCACCCAGACACAAAGTGTGCGAGAGTAACTTTCGCTCTCTAGACAAACTTCGTCTGCAATAATATATTACTACGATCAATATCAGAAAAACAAGCGACGGCACAACCACCTTCATCAACAGCTCAAACGAGAATGATTGGTGGTGGTTTACGCTCGAGTTACGTTGGCCACCAACCCCACAGGCTGACACAACATGATTTGAGTCACGTCACTAGCACTTTTTGAGTACTTTGGAGTCTATACGTTTATTTGTCTATGATATATTGTTCACACGCGTTTCACTCAGACATGCTGACACAACACTCTCATACACAACAATTACCGTTCACACGCGTTTCACTCAGACATGCTGACACTACACTTCACACTCATACACAACAATTACCGATCATACGCTGACACAACATAATTGACACACGCCACACCAAAACTATATCTTATTACACAAATCAATAACGTAATTAAAATAACTGTTTGTCTTTTGCATAAAAACATATTTTGTAAATTAATTTTAAGAATTCTGACAATAAACTGAAAAGAGGACAGAAGTCCCAACAAATCAATTTTTTTTAATTAATGTAAACGAACCTTTAACTGGCGCAGTCGGTAGTCCTGCCTAACGCGTATAGGACTCGATAAAAAAGGAAAAGTTATAAAGAAAAAATAAAAACAAAATTAACATTTTGATAAAAAATAAATGAAGAAGTGAAAAAGGATAATTCAAAATCGACAAGACAACCCCCCTCCCCAAATGATTTTTTTTACAGTAAATTTATGTTTGCAACAGCGAATTTTTCCATTTTGTACTACCGTTTTCAACTCTTTGCGTATACCCGACTCTATTAAAGACCTTCCACGATTCGATGGAAATCATCGGCTTCTATATGAATTCATTAATAATGTCGAAGAAATTTTATTACACCTTAGGGATATTGATGGCACACCTTGTGCTAAAATTTTGTTAAGAGCTATAAGAAATAAAATATAAGGAAGAAGCAAACGAAGTACTTAATATGTACGGAACACAATTAGTCTGGGATGAAATAAAAGAACATTTGATCTTACATTATTCGGATAAGAGAACAACTTCTCTTATTAAGGACTTGCATAATCTAAAACAATTCGCGAATGTTGAAAAAATTTACAGTCAAATTGTAGAAATACAATCAACACTCCACAACAATGTATTGATTCATGAAAAAGATAAAAGCAAAAAAAGATGGTGAAATATGTTTGAACACATTCTTCACCGGATTAAAAAAAACATTAGGAGCAACAATTAGAGCAATGAGACCCGACTCATTGCCCTCAGCTTTGGCACTTTGTCTAAAAGAACAAAATATTTTCTATCAAAAAAGAAACAATTTTGGGCGTAGATTCAGGAAAACAGATAATCGTCAACAACCCTATAATAATGGATATTTTAAACAACAAAGGTACTCTTACCCAAATCAAAATTCCAATAATCCAGGAGCTAACTTCCGAAATTATAGACCAAATAATAATTATAATAATATCAATAATTATCAAAATTCAGATTCAAACTCTAGAATGAGTAGATTTTCACATTCAAGTAGACCTGAACCAATGGATGTCGATTCGGGACACACTAACTTCAAAATCCAAAATTCTCTCAGCCGAAAACAAAGAAATACAGGGTAACAATGAAGATATGATAGACGACTCACAAAAATTTTTACATTATCCTCCCAAAATCCCCCGGATACGTAGAAATAAACGAACATGGAAACGCATTACCATATATTAATATACATATCATCTCCGTATGGGAAATCACTAAAATTTTTAATTGATACTGGTGCGTCAGCATCTTTTATAAATCCGGAATATACGGAACAGAAATCATTAATCGATTGCCAACCAATCACTATTACTACAGTTCTAAACAAATATAAAATAACCAAAAAACTATTATTCCCATATTCTAGGAATTTAAAAAATCTGGGAACTTAACGTTTCTAGTATTTAGGTTCCATAATTATTTTGACATACTACTTGCTTTAATACAACTAAAAGCTTACCTAGATTTACACATCTTAACCTTAACAACACCGGAGAATATCTTAGTTCTAAAAATAAAACCTAATTTTACTTCAGACAAACAAATAATTCATCCTAGTTCAAAAGTCATTATTAAACTCCCCGTAGATATCCAAGACGGTGACATATACATAAACTGTACAATGTTAACACCACTCTACTTGTTTCCGAAGGCCTTTATACTTCCAAAAACTGGTTTGGCGAAGTAGAAATCCAAAATAATTCAAACACAGAACAGATATTATTCCTAGACCAACCCACTAAAGTAGCACAATATAAATCGGACGACTTTGTTGAAATAAATAATTGGAATTTGGAGAGTCCTCGAATAAACCAATTAAATTCAGAAGAAGAAAAAATATGAAATTATGCAAACAATATAACGATATTTTTTCAAAGAAGGCCAAACACTATCTTTTACAAATGAAATAAAAAATAGTATCACAACTACAGACAACATACCTATATATACGAAATCCTATAGATATCCGTACGTCCATAAAGAGGAGGTACAAAGTCAAACACAAAAAAATTTGGAAAAATTGCTTCGTCTATCCCGACTATATAATCATTTATTCAACATCTCTCCAAAAACACCTTAATAACTTAAAAGAAATATTCCAAAGATAAGATATGAAATACCAGAAACACCCAAAAAAACACTTGACATAATACACATTGATCTTTATTCTATAAACAATTACCATGTTAAATAAGTTTTCCAAATTTGCCGTCGCATACTCGATTCCAAATAGAACAAGTTTAACAGTAACAAAATCATTACAAACATTCCTCAGACAAAACGGAATTTCTAAAAAAATAATTTATGACCAAGGATCAGAGGTTTCTAGCAGCATCTTTAAGGATTTTTGTAGACAATACAATATAGTATTGCACTCGACTTCTTTTCAACAAACAAGTAGCAATGGCCCAGTTGAAAGACTGCATTCTACTATAACAGAAATATATCGTATAATTAAGTCTAAACGAAGAGAACTTAGACTAGAACAAGATCACGAAGAAACATTATCGGAAGCGTTGATTACATAAAACAACACTTTTCACTCTGCAACTAATCTTACACCTTACGAGCTTTTTCATGGACGAACTTATAAATTTGACAGGGATGCTCAATTCAATAACAAACATGACTACTTACGTAAACTTAACGAGTTTCAGGAAACACTTTACCCTTATATTAAAGAAAAACTAACAATCCTTACTCCTTCAAAAGAACGAAGGACTTATTAATGGACTAGGTACTGTCATAAAATTTATAACCGGAAACATGGAGGCTCAGGACGCACAAGAACTAAATAAACAAATACGGAAATTAGAAACAAATAAAAAAAACATCAAAACCATCATTGAAAACCAGCATAACCTAAATACGCAAATGATTGAACGGTTTCAAAATTTGACATTCAATATTAATACAGAACAAAGAAAAATCGAATCATATTTAGCAAATTTATCACAAGAGACTTCGAACAAAATTCGTAAAGAAGAAATCATCCTACACAAAATGCAATATTTAGAAGAAATAAATTACAATATCGATTTGCTTAGCGACCATTTAACTAACCTAGCCGAAGCTATAGTTTTAGCCAAATTAAATGTCATTTCTAAATTGATTCTTGACAAAAATGAAATAAAATTCATTTACGTAAATACATCGTAAATGCAGTCTATTGAGATTATCTCAGACGAACATGTCTATGAACTACTTGGGCTTCAAGCTTATTACAATCATAGCAGCATAATATTCAACGTTAGAATACCTGTCCTTTCGGAAATGACATACCAATTCAGTCATATTATTCCTTTAGCAATTAACTTTACCAAAATAATCGTAACACAACCATACATAGCCCACAACGAAAAGAGTGTTCAATACTTTACAAAAACCTGTCCCAGGATTGAAAGCACCTTTTATTGTCGCTCTCCGCTGTATAAAGAAGACGTAAACAACTCATCTTGTGTTGGAAACGATGTGGATACATTATATACTTTTTATTAATATTAAACATGCACTAATAAAATCTACTTGTAGTAAAAACCCCCATGAAGTAAAAGGAATCGCACTCCTGCGATACAAGTCCTGCGAAGTCGTCATCAATGGAACTCCTTACTCGGACAACTATAGTATGTTCCGGGAACACACCCACATAGCACCTCCAACATACTCCCAAATTGAAGAAGAGGGGACAATAGAAACCTTAAACTTGAAGAAGCTGGAAGAATTTTATGTCGAAAATAAGGAAGCTCTCCTAACTCTGGAAAACGAAACGGAAGACACTATGAAATTTACCCACTTGGCCCTATTAATCCAGGCAGTCATGATAATAATTCTATTCTTCTCAAGGAGAACAACACAAGCAACACCGAATGTCATCGTTCCGGCCATACCAACCTCCAGTCCTTTATGGCCATCACTCTACTCTAAGGGGGGAAAAGTTACATTGGCCACCAACCCCACACGCTTTTCACTCAGACATGCTGACACTACACTTCACACTCATACACAGCAATTATGCGCCCAAACGAAAAAAATCTAAGAGAACAAATGAGAAACCGCCATATCAAATGACTTACTAAAAGAGAACGCAGAGAACGAACTTTTTTATACATGTAAACAAGGGCACCAGTTCCCATGGTTGAACAGGGCTAGTCTGGATACACTCTTTTTGTTGTTGGTAGAGCAAATTTTAGCCAAGCGAGAGCAACCATTCTATGTTAGTTGGTATGTCCGTCTCGGTTTTGTATACAAACCACTCTTTGTTGTGTTGTATGTTAAGCTCTGATCGTTGTTCGCGCTTAAGTTTGTTCAATTTATTGATGTGTGTCTCTTTTTGTTTATTACTCTCTGTTCGGAGAATAACATTGTCAATCTCCATGAGTAAGTTTAGATCTTCACTATCTAAGAGATTGCTTAGTCGATTATTTATACTGATCAGCATCTATTTTTTCTTTTTTGTTTGTGTTTTTCTTGTATTAGTTGCTTTAAGATTTTTACGTGGAAATTGTATATGAGTGTGTCTAGTGACGTCCGCTTTTTAATTTGTTGAGGGTATTTTTGGTGGTGTTAGAAATAAAGTTTGCTATTGTACCTGTTTGCTTATATTTTATGAGAAGTGTTGTCGTGACGTTAATTAATTAAGGGCTCAAGTATCCATGTATCATCTGGGGTACCCTCAACAACAACCTTGGACATCTCTATACTATTTGTGTCACTTGTATGTTTTTTTATTTTTAATTGTACATGGGCAAGTGTGGACGACAAAAACAATCGCAACAACAGCTGAGTATGGCAAAACTTAATAATTCACACCCGCCGGTCGATGTAACAAAATGGCGCCCAAGGTAGAATCAAATTTTGAATTTTATTGTCATCGGATTAATTTTTGAGACCAGAGGTATAATTTTTCTGGAATTTGAGTTTAGACGTTACTAACACAGAGTCATTAGTGGCTGATATGTATGTCGAGCTACTAATGCCCGTTATTAGATATGTGTTCGTGGTATTTTAATACAAACAGAATTAGTTATGCAAACATTTTATCATTATATAAGTTAAGAACATAAATGTTTAATTATTGTTCTCACAACATATTCACTTGCAACACGAGCAAATCAACCCAATACCATAACAGCAGATCCAGTTACAACACGAGCAAACCAACATAACATGCGCAACTCGAAATAATAACACTTTTCTACAATCATCAAATATCAGTGGCGTGATCGTGGGAATTAGAAACTCAGCATAAAAAATAATAATTCCGTAGGTGACATTTAGAGATAAGTTAGTTAAGTTAATTAGTTACAAATTTGATTTCATGATAAACAAGCGGTGTAACAACCGCTCCGGCCTTTTTAAAAAATAAAATTTATTAAATAATTGTTTAATTGGCGCCCAACCTGGGACTCCCTCTTAAATTGTAAAGGATAAGACCCCACAATAAAAAGATCGGGATTTGTATACTAAAATAAAAAAATCCAAGGAAACGTCGCGCACAAGTAGCATTATAGCAGCAGCTTTGGTACGCGAATTCGAATTTAGTTTTAGAAATAAATTAAAAAAGATATAAATAAGTGGAAATAATAAGTGGAAAAAATAAATTGAAATAAATATTGAAAAAAAGGAAATGAAATAATTTGAGTTCATAATTAATAAGAAAATAAAAAATAGAAATTAAAGTGAAATTAAATGAAAAGCAATGAAAAAAATAAACTGGAAATGAATAAATTGAAATAAATTTTAAAAGAAAAAGAAAAAATAATATTGACAATAAATAAAGAAAATAAAAGGAACCAAGTTAAAATTTAAGTTAAATTTCGATGAATAGTTATGAAACAAAAAAATACATGAAATATACATTTAGAATAAATGGACAAATAAAATATTATTGAACTGTGACGATCAATTAAAGGTAATGAAATAAAATTCAGTGTAAATTAAAAATATTAATTAAAGATCGTTTAAGGAAAAAATTGTATGTGAACATTAATTAAATACAAAAAGTGTAAAAGAAAAAATCATGAATAATGAAACTATTATCAAAATAAAAACTGAGGAACTATAGACATTTACAAACAAGTCTACAAAACTTAACATAATATAAAGCTGCATACGGCGAATAATCATCAACAGAACGAGCCAGCATACACCGAAGCAAAACGAAATGAATATGTTAACGTTATTAAAGTAAGCTTATACAGTATTTTTAGGTTAATTGCACATCAAAATTTGCACAAATTTTCTTTCAATTAACCGAGGAACCAATTATCCGAACACGCTTAATTGAATAGTTTGTTCAAATTCAGTAATCACGTATAATTGGAACTACTAATGATTTAAACAAAATCCAATACAAATTACTCTTTCTCGAAGTTTTTCCTTAGCAATAAACATATTTTTTGAATTAATAGAGATGCCACCTAGTCTTTTTCACAAATTATGTTAAATATGTATGTAAACAAATGGCAGATAATTTTTTAATTATTATTATGCAATTAAACGGGAAAAGTAAAGGAAAATTTATTTTTGATGACATGAATTTTGAACCAAATAAGCGGGAAAATCAAATAACAGGGTTTAATTATCCGAGAAAATTTACATGTATTTTCCTATGAAATATTTTTTGCTCCATCATTTGGTTCAATTAAGCATGGAAACCAATTAACCGTAGGGTCAATTAACCGAAAAATACTGTAGTATAATATTGCTGTTAAATTTTAGTACTTATTAAAATTAAATTTATTTCAACAACTAATCCCCTCATTCCTACTAACATCCATATTAAATCTACCAAAATGACGGAAGTAGACAACATAGCCGAAAGATTAAGAAAAGGGTTAGACTTAGGAACGTCTTCAACTTGTTTAAGATTAACTCAAACACAAAAAGATGATGTGATTAAAATTATGAAAAGTTTCTTTCCACTAGACAGCACAGAGGAAATTGGCGATCAACATATAACACAAGTCAATATTAAGGAATTGGACTCGATTCCAGATATAGTTAAAAGCTTGAGAGAATTCAGTGGTAGAACAGGAGAGTTTAATTCATAACGTAAGTCAGTCGACAGAATATTAGAACTTTTTAATTCTATAAAAGGTATTAGTAGGTATTTTGCCATCATACATACCATTAAATCGAAAGTTATTGGTGACGCTGATACCGCACTGGAATCTTACAGAACTCCTTTAAACTGGGAAAAAATCAAAAAGTGTCTCATGATGCATTATTCCGATAGGCGAGACATAGGTACACTAGAATTCCAAATGAGTTTCTTGAGACAAAACAGTATGACGGTTACTGAGTTTTATCGTGCTGTGTACCAGCACCTTTCTTTAATACTAGACAAAATAGCATGCCTAGATAATGACGACAAAAGTCTTGCAAATATGACGAAGGCATACAGAGATAAAGCTTTAAACACATTTGTTAGAGGGCTTAGGGGTGAATTACCAAAATTATTAACAATTTCCGCTTCCAATTCACTGCCTCAAGCATTGAATGTCTGCCTCAAATTGGATAATATGAACATATGAACCAACCATGTCTTTGGTCAGAGGAGAATGGCTACTAATTTCGGAAACTATGCAACACCTAAACAAGGATTCTATCCAGAACTTGTTAATTTTGAGGGACAGAACAAATTCCAAGCGAGACCTCCACTTCCGCCTCGGACTCAAAAACCATCATGGTTTAAGCACCACAAGCCTCCAATAATAATCATGCTTTTAGACAACATTTTAATAATAATCGTTCTCAATTAAATCCGGTTCAACATTACCAATATGATACAACATATAATAAGCCTCAACCCATGGGAGTAGATCAATCCATGCAAACGAGACACGTTAGCTATGCAAATAGACCCCAAATTAAAAATTTTCCATTCAAAAGGCCAGCAACCGCAAGCTTTCAAACACCAGTCAATAAAGTTCAACTCAACTTTCACTTAAAGACAACGGATACACCAAATTCAGTAAATACAGAGGTTAAGATTAATCTGGTAACTCTCGTAGTGAATAGACGTGATTTTCTTACTGCTTTCAATCAGTGAAATTAATTATTAAATTTACTACAGTTCTAGTGTTTATTTTAAAAATATTTTACTCTGTTGTGAAATCGTGAAAAAATGCAAGTGTGAATTGTGAAATCTCTGATTAAACAGTAAAATAAAGATAGGTAAAAATTTGTAAAACTTTTGTTTATTTACTTGAGTTTCTTTCTATTTTTTCTATTTTTGACGTTTTGTGTTGTTATTTCTTTTTCCGTTTTCTTATAGTGTTTCTACGTACACTTATCTAAATCAAATTCCTAGCATACTTTTAGGCAGTACCAATTAACTGTAACGTATTACTTTGAAAATTAATAATGGCATGTTTATACGATGTTTATGTTGTACTATCACAAACACAAATGAGCGTCTTATAACTTGCTGGTTATGTGATAAGCATGCCCATTTCAAGTGTGCTGGTTTTAATGGTAGACATTTTGACAAAGTTACTGATCGTAACAATGGTTTGCGCTGGGCATGCGTTGAGTGTAGAACCTTAGAAATTTAAGGAAGCTAAACTTGAAATGGTTGCCTTGAAGAGGGGTGTCGATTCGGTTTACTCACGCCTAGAAAATTTTGAAAAAATGTTTAATAAATTTGAGTTTGCAGATGGTTCACCGAAAAGGAAAAAATCGTTAGTAGTTGCTCAAGGTGATAACTTAATTACACTAAACTCACCAGTTGTGGCTCCGCCACGCATCAATACTAATAAAAATATTTCAGCATGTAATCATCTGGCGCTTCCAGCGCTTCATTCAAATTTATCGCCTTACAAAACCGCACCCAAAAAGTATCATTTAATGAAAACCGTTCCAAAAGTATTAAAGTTTCCTCTGGTGTACCACAAGGCAGTCATTTAGGACCTTTATTGTTTGTTCTGTATCTAAACGACCTTCCATCAGCTATAGAGCGACCAAAGTACTGATGTTTGCTGACGATGTCAAACTTTTTGTAAATTTAAATTCTATAAATCAATGTAAATATTTGCAAAACGATCTGTACTCCCTTGCAAATTGGTGTAGCATTACTGGTATGACACTGAATCTTAAGAAATTCAAAAAATTATCATTTTTCAGAACCAAACATATTCCCTGTGATTATTCTATAGGGACTTATAAAGCAGAAAATGTTGACTCGTTTGTCGATTTGGTTGTTATCCTAGATAATTGACTACATTTTCATTTACATATTGATTCTTGTGTTAATAAAGCTAAATCATTGCTGGGCTTTTTAAAACGGTGGTCAAAAGGGTTTGATGATCCTAACGTGACCAAACGGTTCTTTGTCACTCTAGTTAGACCTACTTTGGAATATGGTTGTGTACTTTGGAGCCCGTTCTATAAATGTTATTCCGATAAAATAGAATCTGTTCAATACAATTTCTCCTATTAGCTCTTAGGCGTTTACCATGGAATGTTAACTTAGCACTCCCCCCCTATGAAAATAGATTAAAACTCATAGATTTTCCAACACTCGAGAGAAGACGTTTAATGCTTAGAGCTATATTCATTACAAAGCTGTTAAGGGCCAAATAGACTCAAGTTATTTGGTTGGTGAAATAAAAATAAATGTACCATCGCGTAATACACGGAACTATATTCCACTTAATTTTACGTTAAAAAATCTAATTATGAATTAAGCAATCCATTTCGTTCGATTTGTGATGTCTATAATAAACTGTATAATCATATTCCTTTCGATGAAACTATAGAAATAATAAAAAATATATTTTACATATGTAGTTTGTTACTATTTGTGTATTTTTCGTTATTGTACAAAATGCTTGTTTATAACTGTTGTTTGTCTTTAGAAAGTGTATTTTAGTATTACCGGCTGAATTTATTGTAACCGGTAGTTCCCTACCCTTACAACTCTCCATAGTCCGGACTATGGAGTTTACGTGCTCCTTACGTCAAGAGGAGGTGGCCCCCTCGGTCGGCAGGGGCGGGTAAGAGTGGGGTGGGAACGATCGAAGAAAAAAAAAGGATTTGCCAGAATGTAGTTCATCCACAGCAACATCGGACGCTGCTGACTATAATGAAGATTAAGAAAAAATTGTCAACCAAAACGATGTAGAAGATTATCATAATCCATGCGATTATAGGAATAGGATAGAGGAACATGATAAATCGGAGAGTTATTCCTTACAAGAACTCAATGACGATATGAATTTTTTTGGTTAAATAGTTCCTAGTTGCCATATTTCAATATAAAAACGAGGGACGGAAAAGAACTCAAAATTTGAATAGACACTGGTAGTAATAAGAACTATATTAAATCAGAGCACGTACAAGATCCAAACCGAATCTGGAAATTTTTTCTTCCAATGCAATATCGGGCAATGTTTTAGTCATTCACCATATCCTAGTTGAAGTATTCGGTAAAGAAATTGGAGCAATACAATTTTACATATTGCCAGGCTTACGTACATTTGCCGCTATTTTGGGAAATGACACACTTGTGGAATTATCTGCTGTGATTTACTCATCTAAAAATTACTTTACAATTCACAATCAAGTAAAAATACCCATATACCAATATTTGATTCAAAATGTTAATAACATAGAAATGAGAATGGGACAAATGACTCCAAATCAAAAGGTACAACTTTCACGGATGGTTGATACTTTTAGGAACCATTTTGCTGACCCAGACGAGCGTTTGACTTATACCACTCGAACCGACATACTCCAGAAATTAGCCATATCCAACAGCACTGAAAGGTATAGTAGGATGGAATAATAACACCTTCTCGTTCACCCTATAATTCGCCTATTTGGGTAGTTCCAAAAAAGGAAGATGCATCAGGGCAAAAAAAAAAAATATCGTGTGGTGGTAGACTTTAGGAAGTTTAACTCAATATCAAGTTTTGTCAAAGCTTGGGGGACATAAGTTCTTTTCAGTTATTGACCCTTAAGAGAGGAAGATATCGAGAAAACCGCGTTCTGTCAATAACGGCAAATATGAATTTACAAGGTTGCCATTCGGATTAAAGAATGCGCCCTCCATATTCCAACGGGCACTCGACGATATATTGAGGGATTATATTGGTAAGATCTGCTATGTCTACATCGACGACGTGATTATTTTTAGCGAAGACGAACAGGCGCATTTAAAAAATTTGGAAGAAATCTTTTGGATCATTTTTAGGACTATGTAATTACTATCGACGATTCGTACATGGATTTGCAGATATCGCAAAACCTCTCACATCTATGTTTTGAGGACCTTATGGTAACATACCTAGGGCGGAATCAAGCAAAATAAAAATTGTTCTGGGAGAGAATGAGAAAAAAGCGATAGACAATCTTAAAAATGTCTTGGTATCTAGAGATGTAATGCTATATTACCCCGACTATAAGAAAGAGTTTCATTTGAATACAGACGCTTCCAACAGTGCATTAGGTGCAGTTCTTAGCCAAGAAGATAGACCAATAACATTTATATCCAGAGTACTTTCAGTAACTGAAAAAAGCTATGCTACCAATGAAAGGGAAATGTTGGCAATAATATGGGCTTTAGATACTTTGAGGAATTACAAATATGGAACAGATAAAATAAGTAATTTTTACCGATCACCAACCCCTCACCTATGCATTTAGTAAAAAAAATAACAACCCCAAGATGAAAAGACGCTCTTCTAGGACAAAAACGTCCAATATCAATTCTCTTACAGGAACTGTTCACAGTCACGAAAGATCCGCAGAAAATTTAATTCATAGTACAGAAATTCCAATAAACGTATTTAAGAAACAAATTTGATTCTCTATATATGATGAGCCATCCTACCAATTTAAAATTATATTCCCAGGTTACCACAGGCATATTATTAACGAACGACAATTCACTCAGAAATGGTATAAAAGCACCAGAATGTATTATGGGCAAAATTTAGGAAATATACCCCATTCATTTTCGAAATTACAAAGTTTTATTTTCCCAGAATGTTGTTGGCGATGTTACATCTGAAAATGACAAAGAAAATATTATAATAGACACCCATAAAAGGGCACATCGTAATGCCGAGGAAAATAAAATACAGATGTTAGAAAAATAATACTTCCCCGGAATGCTAGGCAAGACAAAAAGGATTGTGAAATAAATACGAAAGGCACCCTAACAACCCAAAACCTAATGAAACACCTATCCCCACCTATCCAGGACAAATCCTTCATTTGGATATCTTTTCAACGGACAAAAAATTAGTGCGACTACGTTTTAATTTACATATTGATTCTTGTGTTAATAAGGCTAAATCATTGCTGGGCTTTTTAAAACGGTGGTCAAAAGGGTTTGATGATCCTAACGTGACCAAACGGTTCTTTGTCACTCTAGTTAGACCTACTTTGGAATATGGTTGTGTACTTTGGAGCCCGTTCTATAAATGTTATTCCGATAAAATAGAATCTGTTCAAGTACAATTTCTCCTATTAGCTCTTAGGTGTTTACCATGGAATGTTAACTTAGCACTCCCCCCCTATGAAAATAGATTAAAACTCATAGATCTTCCAACACTCGAGAGAAGACGTTTAATGCTTAGAGCTATATTCATTACAAAGCTGTTAAGGGCCAAATAGACTCAAGTTATTTGGTTGGTGAAATAAAAATAAATGTACCATCGCGTAATACACGGAACTATATTCCACTTAAACTTACGTTAAAAATCTAATTATGAATTAAGCAATCCATTTCGTTCGATTTGTGATGTCTATAATAAACTGTATAATCATATTCCTTTCGATGAAACTATAGAAATAATAAAAAATATATTTTACATATGTAGATTGTTACTATTTGTTTATTTTTCGTTATTGTACAAAATGCTTGTTTATAACTGTTGTTTGTCTTTAGAAAGTGTATTTTAGTATTACCGGCTGAATTTATTGTAACCGGTAGTTCCCTACCCTTACAACTCTCCATAGTCCGGACTATGCTGACTATAATGAAGATTACGAAAAAATTGTCAACCAAAACGATGTAGAAGATTATCATAATCCATGCGATTATAGGAATAGGATAGAGGAACATGATAAATCGGAGAGTTATTCCTTACAAGAACTCAATGACGATATGAATTTTTTTGGTTAAATAGTTCCTAGTTGCCATATTTCAATATAAAAACGAGGGACGGAAAAGAACTCAAAATTTGAATAGACACTGGTAGTAATAAGAACTATATAAAATCAGAGCACGTACAAGATCCAAACCGAATCTGGAAATTTTTTCTTCCAATGCAATATCGGGCAATGTTTTAGTCATTCACCATATCCTAGTTGAAGTATTCGGTAAAGAAATTGGAGCAATACAATTTTACATATTGCCAGGCTTACGTACATTTGCCGCTATTGTGGGAAATGACACACTTGTGGAATTATCTGCTGTGATTTACTCATCTAAAAATTACTTTACAATTCACAATCAAGTAAAAATACCCATATACCAATATTTGATTCAAAATGTTAATAACATAGAAATGAGAATGGGACAAATGACTCCAAATCAAAAGGTACAACTTTCACGGATGGTTGATACTTTTAGGAACCATTTTGCTGACCCAGACGAGCGTTTGACTTATACCACTCGAACCGACATACTCCAGAAATTAGCCATATCCAACAGCACTGAAAGGTATAGTAGGATGGAATAATAACACCTTCTCGTTCACCCTATAATTCGCCTATTTGGGTAGTTCCAAAAAAGGAAGATGCATCAGGGCAAAAAAAAAAAAATATCGTGTGGTGGTAGACTTTAGGAAGTTTAACTCAATATCAAGTTTTGTCAAAGCTTGGGGGACATAAGTTCTTTTCAGTTATTGACCCTTAAGAGAGGAAGATATCGAGAAAACCGCGTTCTGTCAATAACGGCAAATATGAATTTACAAGGTTGCCATTCGGATTAAAGAATGCGCCCTCCATATTCCAACGGGCACTCGACGATATATTGAGGGATTATATTGGTAAGATCTGCTATGTCTACATCGACGACGTGATTATTTTTAGCGAAGACGAACAGGCGCATTTAAAAAATTTGGAAGAAATCTTTTGGATCATTTTTAGGACTATGTAATTACTATCGACGATTCGTACATGGATTTGCAGATATCGCAAAACCTCTCACATCTATGTTTTGAGGACCTTATGGTAACATACCTAGGGCGGAATCAAGCAAAATAAAAATTGTTCTGGGAGAGAATGAGAAAAAAGCGATAGACAATCTTAAAAATGTCTTGGTATCTAGAGATGTAATGCTATATCACCCCGACTATAAGAAAGAGTTTCATTTGAATACAGACGCTTCCAACAGTGCATTAGGCGCAGTTCTTAGCCAAGAAGATAGACCAATAACATTTATATCCAGAGTACTTTCAGTAACTGAAAAAAGCTATGCTACCAATGAAAGGGAAATGTTGGCAATAATATGGGCTTTAGATACTTTGAGGAATTACAAATATGGAACAGATAAAATAAGTAATTTTTACCGATCACCAACCCCTCACCTATGCATTTAGTAAAAAAAATAACAACCCCAAGATGAAAAGACGCTCTTCTAGGACAAAAACGTCCAATATCAATTCTCTTACAGGAACTGTTCACAGTCACGAAAGATCCGCAGAAAATTTAATTCATAGTACAGAAATTCCAATAAACGTATTTAAGAAACAAATTTGATTCTCTATATATGATGAGCCATCCTACCAATTTAAAATTATATTCCCAGGTTACCACAGGCATATTATTAACGAACGACAATTCACTCAGAAATGGTATAAAAGCACCAGAATGTATTATGGGCAAAATTTAGGAAATATACCCCATTCATTTTCGAAATTACAATGTTTTATTTTCCCAGAATGTTGTTGGCGATGTTACATCTGAAACTGACAAAGAAAATATTATAATAGACACCCATAAAAGGGCACATCGTAATGCCGAGGAAAATAAAATACAGATGTTAGAAAAATAATACTTCCCCGGAATGCTAGGCAAGACAAAAAGGATTGTGAAATAAATACGAAAGGCACCCTAACAACCCAAAACTTAATGAAACACCTATCCCCACCTATCCAGGACAAATCCTTCATTTGGATATCTTTTCAACGGACAAAAAATTAGTGCGACTACGTTTTAATTTACATATTGATTCTTGTGTTAATAAGGCTAAATCATTGCTGGGCTTTTTAAAACGGTGGTCAAAAGGGTTTGATGATCCTAACGTGACCAAACGGTTCTTTGTCACTCTAGTTAGACCTACTTTGGAATATGGTTGTGTACTTTGGAGCCCGTTCTATAAATGTTATTCCGACAAAATAGAATCTGTTCAAGTACAATTTCTCCTATTTGCTCTTAGGTGTTTACCATGGAATGTTAACTTAGCACTCCCCCCTATGAAAATAGATTAAAACTCATAGATCTTCCAACACTCGAGAGAAGACGTTTAATGCTTAGAGCTATATTCATTACAAAGCTGTTAAGGGCCAAATAGACTCAAGTTATTTGGTTGGTGAAATAAAAATAAATGTACCATCGCGTAATACACGGAACTATATTCCACTTAAACTTACGTTAAAAAACCTAATTATGAATTAAGCAATCCATTTCGTTCGATTTGTGATGTCTATAATAAACTGTATAATCATATTCCTTTCGATGAAACTATAGAAATAATAAAAAATATATTTTACATATGTAGATTGTTACTATTTGTTTATTTTTCGTTATTGTACAAAATGCTTGTTTATAACTGTTGTTTGTCTTTAGAAAGTGTATTTTAGTATTACCGGCTGAATTTATTGTAACCGGTAGTTCCCTACCCTTACAACTCTCCATAGTCCGGACTATGCTGACTATAATGAAGATTACGAAAAAATTGTCAACCAAAACGATGTAGAAGATTATCATAATCCATGCGATTATAGGAATAGGATAGAGGAACATGATAAATCGGAGAGTTATTCCTTACAAGAACTCAATGACGATATGAATTTTTTTGGTTAAATAGTTCCTAGTTGCCATATTTCAATATAAAAACGAGGGACGGAAAAGAACTCAAAATTTGAATAGACACTGGTAGTAATAAGAACTATATTAAATCAGAGCACGTACAAGATCCAAACCGAATCTGGAAATTTTTTCTTCCAATGCAATATCGGGCAATGTTTTAGTCATTCACCATATCCTAGTTGAAGTATTCGGTAAAGAAATTGGAGCAATACAATTTTACATATTGCCAGGCTTACGTACATTTGCCGCTATTTTGGGAAATGACACACTTGTGGAATTATCTGCTGTGATTTACTCATCTAAAAATTACTTTACAATTCACAATCAAGTAAAAATACCCATATACCAATATTTGATTCAAAATGTTAATAACATAGAAATGAGAATGGGACAAATGACTCCAAATCAAAAGGTACAACTTTCACGGATGGTTGATACTTTTAGGAACCATTTTGCTGACCCAGACGAGCGTTTGACTTATACCACTCGAACCGATATACTCCAGAAATTAGCCATATCCAACAGCACTGAAAGGTATAGTAGGATGGAATAATAACACCTTCTCGTTCACCCTATAATTCGCCTATTTGGGTAGTTCCAAAAAAGGAAGATGCATCAGGGCAAAAAAAAAATATGGTGTGGTGGTAGACTTTAGGAAGTTTAACTCAATATCAAGTTTTGTCAAAGCTTGGGGGAAATAAGTTCTTTTCAGTTATTGACCCTTAAGAGAGGAAGATATCGAGAAAACCGCGTTCTGTCAATAACGGCAAATATGAATTTACAAGGTTGCCATTCGGATTAAAGAATGCGCCCTCCATATTCCAACGGGCACTCGACGATATATTGAGGGATTATATTGGTAAGATCTGCTATGTCTACATCGACGACGTGATTATTTTTAGCGAAGACGAACAGGCGCATTTAAAAAATTTGGAAGAAATCTTTTGGATCATTTTTAGGGCTATGTAATTACTATCGACGATTCGTACATGGATTTGCAGATATCGCAAAACCTCTCACATCTATGTTTTGAGGACCTTATTGTAACATACCTAGGGCGGAATCAAGCAAAATAAAAATTGTTCTGGGAGAGAATGAGAAAAAAGCGATAGACAATCTTAAAAATGTCTTGGTATCTAGAGATGTAATGCTATATTACCCCGACTATAAGAAAGAGTTTCATTTGAATACAGACACTTCCAACAGTGCATTAGGTGCAGTTCTTAGCCAAGAAGATAGACCAATAACATTTATATCCAGAGTACTTTCAGTAACTGAAAAAAGCTATGCTACCAATGAAAGGGAAATGTTGGCAATAATATGGGCTTTAGATACTTTGAGGAATTACAAATATGGAACAGCTAAATTAGTAATTTTTACCGATCACCAACCCCTCACCTATGCATTTAGTAAAAAAAATAACAACCCCAAGATGAAAAGACGCTCTTCTAGGACAAAAACGTCCAATATCAATTCTCTTACAGGAACTGTTCACAGTCACGAAAGATCCGCAGAAAATTTAATACATAGTACAGAAATTCCAATAAACGTATTTAAGAAACAAATTTGATTCTCTATATATGATGAGCCATCCTACCAATTTAAAATTATATTCCCAGGTTACCACAGGCATATTATTAACGAACGACAATTCACTCAGAAATGGTATAAAAGCACCAGAATGTATTATGGGCAAAATTTAGGAAATATACCCCATTCATTTTCGAAATTACAAAGTTTTATTTTCCCAGAATGTTGTTGGCGATGTTACATCTGAAACTGACAAAGAAAATATTATAATAGACACCCATAAAAGGGCACATCGTAATGCCGAGGAAAATAAAATACAGATGTTAGAAAAATAATACTTCCCCGGAATGCTAGGCAAGACAAAAAGGATTGTGAAATAAATACGAAAGGCACCCTAACAACCCAAAACTTAATGAAACATTTATCCCCACCTATCCACGACAAATCCTTCATTTGGATATCTTTTCAACGGACAAAAAATTAGTGCTAACATCCATAGACAAATTTTCAAAATATGCTCAAGCCCGTATACTTAAAGGAAAATCTACGGAAGATGTAAGGAGACCTCTTAGAGATCTCTTATTCTTTTATGGGGTACCAAAAACGGTGGTAATAGACAATGAAAGAACGTTGAATTTTTCATCAATAATGTTTATGATGAAAGATAAATTAGGGACTGACGTATTTACTTGCCCACCTTACAGCAGCGAAGTTAATGGACAAATTGAAAGGTTCCACTCAACACTGGCCGAACAATTGAGATGCATTAAGTCTGAAGGAGTATGCCGTGATTTTGAAGAACTTTTAGAAAAGGCCGTTAACGAATAGAACCACTCCATTCATTCAACGATAGGAAAAAACGGTTGATTTTTTTTCGGACGAACTGTAGATTTTTCACCCGGTAGTTACGACCGTACAAGACTCTCAAACGATGACAAACTGCAGAAAAAAACAGGCACATGACATAAGATATCACAACAAAAATAGAACCGATGTTAAGGAATATTTACCAGGCCAAAACATCTACGTTAAGATAAATAAGCGGCTAGGGACAAAATTGTCAGAAAGGCATAAAGAAGAAATAGTAAAGGAAAATAGAAATTCAACCAAGAGTGGACGAGTAGTCCACAAAAACCACATAAAAATTAACTAAATGCACTTAATATATTGCAGAGTACCACTACATTAACTAAATTATGCAGAGCAGATTCCCAAATATTGGACTATTCCAATTCTAAATTAATGACAATATATGCAGGACTAGCAAAAATTGAAACCGGATCATTTAAAATTATTCATAACATCGATTTGCAGAATTATGAAAATATAATACGTACATTTGAAGAAGAAATTTTTATAAACACCAGCCATCATCCCTTAACCACATACATATCCTTCACCTTATCCAAAATAAAATCCCATATTGCTAGAATTAAACCTAGTATAAGATCCAAAAGGTCGCTAGATTTTCTCGGTACAGCATGGAAATGGTTGGCTGGTAGCCCAGACCGCCACGATTTTGAAATAATTTCAAAGAAAATTGAACCCTTTCAGTGTCAAAAAAAATTTTTGTCGGAATATAAAGGCACAGAGTTTAGAAAAAAATAATTTTTATTTTAACCCTCGGACAGTTTTGTCTGTCTTTCAGCAAAAACAAAAACATCAATTGTAACGGTACATGGGATAACCGAAAAATCACAAAGAAAGAGACATTTAGAGATAAGTTAGTTAAGTTAATTAGTTACAAATTTGATTTTATAATAAACAAGCGGTGTAAAAACCGCTCCGGTCTTTAAAAAAAATTATTACATAATTGTTTAATTTATACATAATATTTTATTTCAACATATTAAACTAAAAGGTGTATGGATTTTGAATCATATATTCAAATAAAACATTTTTTTCTATAAATGGTATCAGATTAAAATGGGGCTTGATTATATCGCTATTTGTGGCATGTTTAGAAATTTCCTCAGAAAAGTTAATTCTATGGGAAATTTTAGCAAGTATTGATAATGCTTTGTTGAGTTCACAAAGAGTCATGGATTTTTAGTTTTACATTTTTAAACTCTCCAATTTTCGTATATTATATCGAGCAAGTTTCACTCTTTACTCGAATTCGAGCGAGCATTTCGGAGCTCTGCTCACAGCTGATCTGTACAAAAGTAACAAAATGCAGATATACACACAAACACATATTCAAAGATAACATTTATAAATTTATTTCATCATAGATTTTGTTTTATGATTTAATATTCTGCAATTTGGAGCATACATTTTAGTTAATATTACACTTGTAATATAAATCATTATTGTTTTTCAATTTTATATTTATTAATCTAGATAGCGTTTAGTTAGGGTGATGATTTTCTGAAGTGATAGTTTTTCAGTTTTTTCATTTGTAATTGTTGTAAATTCACAAATCAATTTCAATCATATTTATTTGAAATCGTTATCCAATGTTTTGATTTTTTCATACCTATATTTTAGTGTTTGGTTTTCTAGGCTTTAAAATTATCCGAAACTATAGTAAGCCAGGTAAGACTATAGTTTCGGATCTCCCCTCTGATCCTCATCAGTTCCATGAATTTCCTTAGCAAAGTGACGACACTTATGTAACAGGCATAGGTGATGAGCCATATTTCATCATTAAAAATCGCCAGCTACGAGTTTTAAATTTATTTATACATGCGGGCAATGTCATACCTTTCCCATTAATAAATAGTTGTTTTTATAAAAACAAACAAAGTGAGATTTAGTCTGAATAACTAAAATGTTATATTTTTGTTCAGATGTAAAATATACTGTTAATCTCTCGGCTGTCAAAAAAGCACGAGTCAACATCTTTGTTAGCCAAAAAAATTGTCATTGCAAAAATAATATGCATAAAACATATGTTTTACTTTATTGCAATTATATACTTTTATTTTCATACTTAAGATCATGGACTACCTAAGTATAGCATAATAAGAATGCAATGATCTTGCATTATGAGTGTTTGGTTGGTTTGCTATTACTAGACCTCGGATTTTGCATATTTTTTAATAATGAAGATATCGAAATTCTGATTGGACACAAATTCATTTCAAAGGATTTAAAATTATTTGATGGGTTCATATTAGGTTCATATTATTACCACAAAAACCATCTGGACACTCCGCAACAACAGAACCTGGCATAACTCAGCCTTTTCCTTTTCGCATGGCGAATTATATGCAGACGCGTGAACGTATTTTCAACTAGGAATTAATGGTAAGCCTTTTTGGCAGTATTCTATAGGGGAGCCACAGTGACATACTTGGGGAAAAATTCTATTTCTTTGATTGAAAAACTAAATTTTAAAATTACTCCTGTATACAAGTATAGTGTAGGCACTACTAATGAACAGAATGTCTTTTGTGCTAGAAAAATTAGTTAGACCTTACATTCGATGAAAAGACGAAGACCGTGGATGTATATGTTATTCCCGGTCTCGAAAACTCAATGTACAGGCGTCAATTTCTGAAAGCATTTAATATTGCTCCGAAGCTCATTAGCAGTTTCGAGATCAATCCGAAAGTTGAAGATTCTGATTTGCATTTACTAAGTTTTTCGTGATTTTGACAAAAATGATATAAAAAACCTCATTTAGAGGATCACGTCATCGATACAGGTGATGCGGTTCCGCTTAAACAATCCTTATTATAATTAACCATGTGGAACTGCGTTTTAAGTTCCGGTATACTACATTATAAATTCACTGTCATGCCGTTCGGGATTTGTAGTACAACTCCACAATTATGTCGGTTGATGTACAGAATGAAGTTTGTGTCTGCGGAACAAGGCTTTCGTATACCTTGATGACCTTTTGGTTTGTTTCGCCAGATTTGGATACTTATGTCGATATGTTGCGCAAGGTAGGAGAGATGTTGTCCAGAGCAAACCTGACCATTAACTTGATGAAATCAAAGTTTTGTTGTCGAGGTGCGGTATCTAGCATACATTGTTGCATACTCGGATACAGGATCATGATCTAGGAAATACTAAACTCATATCGACACACATTCACAATTGTGTACATTTTTTAGGTTTTTTTGTTTGAGGTGCAACAAGCGTTGCACTTTAACACTTATCGATAAAAACACCCCCACCGTTGCACTATAGGTCGAACCATTTTACTGGTCAAAGTCGAATTTCCACATTGTCTTATCACTTCTTTTGTGTTAGAATCTAGTAAGGAACACTTGAAAACAAATAAAAATGTAAAGATTATAAGTGGAAATAAAATAAAAGTATAACTATAAGTAAAGAATTATTAAGAAAGTATTCGATATTTTGTTATCATAAAATGTATCTATACGTATGGGTATGTGTAAAAATAGTATTAAACAAGCGTAACTTTAGACTGATCACAGAAAGTTTAAAACGTTGACGTTATGGAAGCATTAAATCTTTTGGCAACGTTTGGCAATTAAAATAAAAATTGATATTTGTTTATTGAACCGCCCTTATTCTGAATAAACTAATTTGGTTTTGCGGATTTGCGCGTTTCTTTCAATTATAAACATTTTTGTATGTTAGACCATTTACCGAAATAATGATTAATTTGAATCTGAAATAACTGGAGTAGACGTAAATCTTATATTCTGCCTCAAAAGTTATTTCCATTAGATTTAAACCTATTTCGAAATTATCATTATTAAAATAAGGTGCTAATTCTTTCGACGCAGATAATGGAACATTTTGTACTTCCATTAGAAGTTCTTGGAGAAGATGCTGTTGAAGCTAAGCATAAATTGCATAAGGCCGACATGTTACATCACGCTCGTAAGATCACCCGAATGAATAACGTCTTAGATATATTTACTAGAACCTTGGATACATCAGACGATTCAATATCATCGATGAGCTTAAGCAAGCGCATGCAGCAGCGAAAAAGTTAAGAGCTTCCACGGAATTGAAATGTTAGAATGTCAAAATCCTATTGATGAATTGGAATCTCGAACACAGTCGAATTTAAATCAAACTATTGAAGATGAAGACAGATCACACGATGAGTTCAATGAAGATGAACTACAAACGTATATAAATACCCTTAATGACATAGATTAAATATTTTGATGTCTCATTCAGCATCTAAAGTGTGCCGCCTGATGCATTTTAATAAGAAAAACACGTAAAATGGATAAATATCACGCAACGTGCATATGATTTTGATGCGCATCCGATTTCAATAATCTCAAATGAAAATACACAAAAGTACACCTATTTTAAAAGAATTGATTACGAACTGCCAATGCGCCTCGCAAACAATTTTGGATAAAATACGCATATTATTCGCGTATCGATGTATTTTTGACCTATTTTCACACAGATTCGCGAATATAATAAGACAAGCATGAATGTATGTAAAATCAATTCGACGGAAATCGCGATTATATACGCGAATATTGCAATATTCCTACATTCAGCCCGGATATAGGGGCTGGGATCATTAGATTCGGCACGTTAAACAACTAAAATCACGCTGTGTTCTACGGCATTTGATGGACCTTTTCTAGACTCAGAAAAATAGGGCTTTTTATAAAAAATTACGCACCAAATTTTTGTCTTTGGAATACAATTGCAAAGAAGCTACGGTTGGCACATTCATGAGATATACACTAAACGTAGCAAAACCACGAGTTTGACAATCCTATAATGATTTTAGCCCATTAACCAGATAATGAAGGGCGTCTTAATTATAAGAAAAATTCAAAAAACACCGAAAATCCGGCTCCAAAATGTTAGCATCCGTTATGGTTTGATACAGTGATTATATCGAAAAAACATACTTTAGAACATGTGCGTTGTGTAGTTTAGCCACAAATCAGGAAAGAACACAAAATACTTGTTGGCTTCAACACATTTTCACCAATTTTTTTACATTACTACCATCACAGCTTCCACGCAACTTATTGCGTATTACCGATATTTAAAGGTTTTGAAAGGAAAACTTCATTATGTAGAAATTCTTTTAATTCCACTCTTGTCGAGTATACTTTTTTTGTTATTATTATTTTTTTGATACCGTTGTTCCATTTGATGTTGTTTGTGTTCTTTGTTTGTTTTGTGATGTTTGGTTTGTAACTTGTCACATGTGTATTGATGTATATGATCTTTCTCCCCACATCACACAAAAGATCAACAACATTAACAGTTTGCTACTACGCACAAACAACCAAAAAATCAAATTTAATTGTCCATTCGATTTCACTCTTAGAGTGAACTCTTTTTCTCTTATTCTTCTATAAGGAGTACTCGCGAGCACTCCCAAACAAAATAAAAGAGTGAAGAGTATACTCCTTAAAAAACTCGTACTCTTCTCGTACTCCCACTCGGGAGTATTTTTCACTCGCGAGTAAAATCGAGCAAATCGGAGCTCTGCCTAGCATTACTAAACACCCTAGGAGTACTAGCAACGTCTGTGGAAAATGTCAGAAGTCTATCTTAAATATTGCGATCTCCATCATGATTTCAACAGACGGGCGGACATGCATAAAACCACATAAAATTTTATTCTGATCAAGAATATATATACATAATGGGGTTTCCGTTGAATATTTCGAGGTGTTGGCAAACGGAATGGCAAATTTAAAAAACATTCTACATTCAGGATATAAAAAAAATAAAAATCTCAACATTCTCTTAAATTGGGATCTGTCTTGTTAACATCATAGCTTCTATTGTCCCTTTATATCATGTATCTATGTACTTCCGAAAAATATTGTAAACAAATGATATTTTTTCTTCCTAAACACAGACAAACAATTGTTTTGTAAATGCAGAAACTCTCGTCACACAGACAAACAATTGTTTTGAAACAAAAACATGTTTTGTAAATACAGAAACTCTAGCCTATCAGGAGTAGATATTAATTCAAATAAAATTTTTTAAATGCAAATTAAGGCTGTCATCTGTCTACGGTATTAGAAAACTTGCTTATACTTTTTTAAAATGTTCGCCATAAGAAAATGAATTACGCACAATAAATTGAAAAAGGCGAAATCATCTTTGAACGCAATTTCAACTAAAAAGAAACCTGTGGGCTTTAACTTGATTTACTTTAGTTACGTGTATTGATTTTACACCTTAGTGTTTTTTGTGCAATCTACATTAAAATATTTATCAAGGCTCAGACAATCAAAAATAAACATATTTATTTTTTTTAATATTTAATTAGGTAATCATTAGTGTAATGGCAACTTTCCTCACACAAAACAAATATGGGTTAAGCGTTATGATTTACGTAGTCTTATCTTCATTGGGATCCTCCTATAATATGTTTGTGTTCTTTCCAGTACCATTTTTGCTCAAACGAATTTTGTGGGTTGTAAAACAGACGTGTTGCACTATAATAGCCTTGCAGTTTTATCAACCGATTTATAGCAAACTTTATATATATATATATTGTCGGAGATATGTCATATATCTTTATTCAAACCGAATGAGTTTTTTGTGTCTTCGTTTTGTTAGCCCCTCTTTCATAATCTGTTGGAATTTCTCGGTAATTATCAAAAAATTGAAATTTGTCGCACAGTGTATTTATAAGAAAAAATTGGTAAAGAATAATACCTGGTTGCAACAATATGCGAGGTAGCGCCCGGAAGTCACAACATCTATCCAGCGGGTCGCAGATTAATTACCATTGGTTGATTCGGACCTTGAATTTGAGGGCGACTCCTCCGAATGAGGTGTGGCACCCGGAGCTGCAAATGGACCCGAATTCGGTTCGCGAATTTGCTATTAGGAGAATATGTGCAGGGACCGGAGCCACAGATTAACCCACAGATATGGATTCGGACTCGGTTTGCATGGGTATAACCGCGAGGGCCGCAGATGAATCCATAAGCAATGGACTCGGACCCAGACGCGACCTAATTTCCATGAAGTCGGAAATCATGATGAACACTACGAGGTCGTCTATAGTAATTTCGTGTTCTGAAAATTTCCACTTATATCTCATGTGTAAGGGTTTTAAATATTCTTATTTCCACCTGAAACTAAAATGGTGGCCCAAGGCCTGAACTTTCCTAAACTGATTAACTGAACTTAACTTTCTCCGTGATGAGAGGTTCAGGTGTAAAGGCCGACATTGGACATAACACGCTTTAATTCTAGCAAAAACGGTCGATAATTTTTTATACGTGAATTTCGAGCTTGCTTTCGAAAATGCATTTTAATGCTCTTGACTCCACCTTGCCATAACTCTCCCATGTGAGGGGCACCAGAAGGAATAAAATGCCACGTAAGGCAATGATATCACAACGAAGGGGTTACTGAATCGACACTTTCTCGTAGGAAAAAAGAAATTAGCAGTCGATAAATATGACACAGCTTCCAAATGGATTGTTTTTGTAGAGAAACAAACATACGAAGCCTTTTGTAATACGACAAGACCGGTCTATATCATTAAAATGTATATTCTACCAAACGTAGAGCAAACGTACTGCGATAGGGAACAGTTATAGGATTTCGATATCAGCGAGAATATCGATGTATCTTTACCTAGCCAACTAGGTCCGTGCCACCATAGCACTGTAGGTCAAATTACCACTTTTTCTGTGCAAAATTCATAGCGGCAAAACTCATTCGTCATGAAATTGGGTCAAGGCGGTTCAGATTTAGATATAGCTCCCATCATATATATGTTCTATCCGATTTCACGTCTAAGTAGCTCCAAACCCATAAAATAAATCCGATCATCGTAAAATGTATGCGATTTATAGGCTTGTAAGTTCCATCCGATTTCACGTTTAAACCACGCCAAAATTACAATATACACCCGATCATAACGAAAATCAAAAATGCCTCTGCCAAGTATGATTCAAATCAGATCTAATTTAGATATATATCTCATATATGCTCTATATTTATATATATATATATATCGTAAATTTATTATTTTGTGGTTTGTGCTCTATTACAAATAATGAAATTAAACCATTAGAATTCAAATAATAACTTGTTTTATTATCTCTATCTCTATATCTCTATATATATATATATATAAAAATTAGGTGTATGTTCGTGATCGCTAAACTCAAAAACTACTGCACCGATTTTTACCAAATTTTATGTACAGGCTCTATTGGGCGTGATGAGTGTTTCTATGTTGTTTGAAGTTCATCCGAAAGATGGCGCAACATTTAGTTTTTTTGCACCGTAACTCAAGAACCACTGCACCGATTTTGACCAAACTTTATGTATATGCTCTATGGGGCGTGAGGAGTGTTTCTGTTTAATTTTAAGTTCGTCCGACAGATTACGCTCTATATAGATTCTTTTCGTTTTGCCCGATTAGAGATTGGGTGTTTAATCGGCGTTAAGTATTCCGACACCAATTCGTGCATAACCTGTTTGTTGAATAGAGCGTGGGGTCAAACGAAAAAAAACTTATCAAATTGAAGTAAAATTAATTTAAATCTACTTATAAAAATTATGTAAAAAACTTAAAGTAACTCATCAATTTGAGAACGGAGGGACCGATTTGACTAAAAATGTCTTTCAGTTATCTTTAATTGAAGTGGAAAGGAATTTATGAAAGAAATTTTTGAGAATAATACGCGAAAATCTTGAAAACACACGGCTTGACCGATTTTCTTACAATTATGTGCGTCATATACTATAAAGTGTTACTAAAACGACAATTTACAGAAAAGTACTAAAAATTTCTTTCAGTTATCTGCTCTAGGTGTCTAACTTATATGATCAAATATATTTTCATTGAGAACGACTGCCCCAATTTGACTCACAGTTTTTTTAATCGAAGAAAATTTTGAATGTTGTGTTATTTACACCTTTTATAATTCAAGAACGCCTGCACCAATTTTGATGATTTCATTGCGATCAAAATAGGAATAGTACGCCATCCATACTAAATTATCTCTTGTGGTAAGAGTAGTTAGATAAAAACTTGACATGAGTAGTTAGATCAAAACTTGACCTTTCATGAATTCGTTAATTTTTACCAAACCTAAATTGATGCAATTCTGATACGGCAAAACAACGTTTGCCGGGTATTATATTGCTATACCTAGTATTATATACAATGTAATTATTAATAGCTTAAATCTAATTATTTTGCAAATTTAAATCAAAAACTTCATCCATTTCATCAATTTCGTCTTGATTGCTAAGATCAAAATTGTCCATAAGCTCGCTGCAACATAACAATTCAAGGGCTTCAAGAGGAAGTGTGGATGGTTTTCGCATTTGTATGCGTCTATTTAAAAATGCTAAGGAAATGGATGAAAAGTATCGATAGCGCTATTCAATATGCCTAATAGCTTATTCATGATTTTTTTCTTTGAAAACTTTCATCTTTCTGTGACATTTTTCCCAATTTTGTACTAATTTTAAGCAAAATAAATGTACTATTTCCTTTAAAAATTTCTCTCTTTCATCGGAAAATGTTTGTCAACATGAATTTTGTTCACTACATGCTTGAAAACAGCACCACATTTTTTCTTTTTGTTACCTTCTTTTCGCCATATTTCAAAAAGGTCGATTTTTTATACGGAGGAACTTGAAATAAATTTAAATTAACTCATTACTTATCACTTAATTTATGTGCAAAATTTCAATGAGGTCATATTGGGTCATTTTTTTAGTAGCTTACTGAAAGTCAATCTATCAAATTACTTTAACTCTTTAAAGTCTTCATAGGCTAAAAGGGTTATTTTCAAGTATAGTGTCGCAAACATAAAAATTTTTTGATTTAATATAAATATCCATACTTGTATCTATATTTTCCATTTTACACTAATTAATTATTGTAAACACAATCGAAATAATACACACTCAAATTTGACTAAGCACCATAGAAATATATGTATATTTTTAGAATAAATTGTATTGAGCGACTTGCACGGCCAGATGTGTAACGGTACTTTATATTTAGCACTAATAAATATCACGCGTCTCTATTTTAGAGTGTTCTAAATACAAAAACAACAACAACTCGAGAAGAACGACACTTTGATTTTTTCTATTTTGCACAGAAAAAACGGTCATTTGGCCTATAGTGTATAGGCGTGAGGCAGACAATTCTGGAGATATTCCTCGACCATCTAAGTCGGCGGAATTTTCCTCAGATTTCACATAGTACCAATTATGATTGTCAATGTCTTTCCGACAAACACGATTTGCAACATATGTGGAATCTGTCAAACAATAAATTTTCATGAATTCAATATATATTTCCCGAATTATAGTTTTTAAAAGATGTAAAGCTAAAACTGCTTCACAAAGCTCTGTTACATCTATAGTGGTGGCAAATAACTTAATTGGGGCTCCAGGGACAGGACCCATAACATGCCAAATACAGAAGTTTGAGCAAGTAAAGCTCCAGATAAAATCGGACGACACCCACCGAACTGAATTTGGGGATAGAGATCAGCTCCTAGTAGCAGATCGACCGGACGAGAATTCAAAAAATTAACATCTGCCAATCGAAGATCCGGAATTTGTGAAGACAGAATTGACTACAAACGACGGTAAATTTCCTGAAATACATAACATATCTTTCTAATCCCAAGGAAAGATTGAAGGACGGTTCTGAAATAAACGAAGACTCAGAATACATTCGATTTTTCCGAAGGTCGCTTAACAACATTATTTACCAATAAACAAAGTAAATCAATTTATTCTTTGGCATTTTGTGCAACTATTTTGAAGAAATAAAATCCAAACGATGTGGAGGATATAAGTTTCGAGGGACGAAAAACGGCGGATGAAGCTGACAACGATTTTGAAGAGCTTGACGAAGCCCCTGGAGCTTCAACCGAATTATTTGGTCTTGTAGACTCGCGATGTAATAAGGTGTCATATCGTTGACCACATTTCCAATAACTTATTTTACTAAACAATTTACTAGTTTATGTCCCTTTACTAAAGAATTTAGACAACGATTTTGTCGCTTTAGCAATGCAAATGAATTTGCGGAGGGTAATTCTTTAAATTTGCGTCACAATTTTTTATTTGATGGAGAGCACAATATTTTTGAATTGGGCTTACTACCTGTATTCAGATTTCGATTTATCCAAAATAATGAATGTGTTTCTGTAACTTTCCAAACACACGAGCGTGTTTATGCTTTGCGAAAGAAAGCTGTCTAAATTTTTCACGAAGAAAGAACCGATTTTTTCACACTTTCTTCCCATAATTCCAGAGTAAGTTTCGGCAAACGTTGTTGAAAAACGAATACATAGGATCCCATTGATCCGTTGTAAGTCAACATTGACGATATGCAACTGTTGATTCCGTATCGAATCTCTTTTAAACCAGTGATTGTTTCTTTATCGAAAATCGGAATATTAAATACAATATTGCAGTTTTAGCTTTATACAGTAAAACATGGGTAGAAAAGTAGTTTCTCAACGCCAACAACAACGTTTGAAGAGAATTTCAAGGGAACGATATGTTAAATATGTTTACTTGTTTTATAAAAACCAAACAAACAGAAGAAAAGCAACGATTTTTGCGACAATAATATTTTCGATGTTTGTTTTATTATTATGCTGCCGAATGCAAGCATCCAATTAGAAGCCAACGATAGGCGGGAAACAAACGAAGCCGGGGTTATGCGATGTTACAAAACGACCTTAGAACAAAACAAAACCGAACCTTTGACAATTTGTGAAAGGTTGACTGTATAAATTTGGACTGTATAAATTTGTGATGCGAGTTTTCAATTGATGGATCAATCTGAATCTCGAATTGACCAAAGGTTTAGCTCAATTCGTCACTCGTTGAAATATGAAATATATAAGTAGTTATGGGGTGGCTTAGTGCAGTGGATAGTGTATCAGACTGCAAACCCGGTTTCAAATTCCAGCAGAGGAGAAAATATGCTTACATCCACTCCCGATGATTTGTGATATGGGAAGCATTAACCCTTTCAGTGTCAAAAAAAAATTTTGTCGGAATAAAAATCTAAAATATTGTTTTTAAACTCATATAAAGGCATAGAGTTTAGAAAAAAAAAGCAATTTTCATTTTAACCCTCGGACAATTTTGTCTGTTTTTTCGGCAAAAACAAAAACATCAATGTTAACGGTACATAGGATAACCGAAAAATCGCAAAGAAAGAGAGAATTTTTAAATGTCGAATATATTCGACAAAAACACTGAAAGGGTTAAACAAAAAGGAAGTAACCCAGAAACTAATCTGATTAACAACAAGGGGTGGTGCAGAAAAGGACCTAATGAGGACGCTAAACTGGGAGACAACATAATTTGGGGGAAGCATGTATAAAATTGATTCTGATGTACGGTGGTGAAACAGTGTCTAACACCATCGTGCAGAAGCTGCAGTTATTGTGTACAAGAATACCTCAGGATAATATGCAGATATATCGGGTTCTCCACCTTAAGATAAAATACCCATAGCATAATCAGAATGGCGCTTGAATAGAAATCCAAAGATCACGATATCGAGGTCGACCAAGAAACACCTGGCGCCGAACAATAGCACAAGAACTAAAACATGGGAAGGTGCAAAATGTTTTGTGGAAGCCCTGTGCTCCAAAGAGGAGCAACAGGAAAATATTTGTTTACAGATTGTTTAGTAAATATACAATATATTATATTAATCTGTAATGTGTAAATTTTATTCATTTTTAGTGCACTTACCATGGTAAAAAGGCCGGCCCTGAGAAATGTTTGTTGATCTCGTCTTCAGTCAGTCCCATTTCCATATACGTGTTATACCAAATGTCCTCTTGTATGGGTGCTATTGATAGACTTATGCCCATCATTACCATCCAGTCTATATGTTTTACCCATGTTGTCCAATTCCACCATACATAACTGTAGCCCCATGCACACACATTCTGATAATAAATATACGAACTTTCACATTTTGATGATATGTTGACATTTGGTTTAATTATGAGATTGTTCATTTTTATGGGTTCATTATACCAATATATACTTCTATTTTGCCAGTGTTTAAGGTAATAGTGAAATCCTTTAGCAGCCGATATGCCATCAAATGCTCGAATGTAGACTTTTTGATTCGTTGTTGTGATCTATAAAGATTTTATGGCAAACGGTGTTCAAAAAGGTTAAATATATTAAGCTTTATTTTTATGATAATAAGTCTGTCAGCGTACTCGATATTTTGTAGGAATTTGTATAAAATACATTTAAAAGTTGTCTCTAAAATAGTGTAAATTTTTTTATTACTGAGTATTTAAAGATTCTGCTGTTTTTTATAAGCAGAAACAGTGGATATAAATGTCAGCTAATATTTTTTTAACAAGTTTATAATGTTTTAATAAAAATTATTTTTACGTTTTGTAATTTTATTGTTTGCAGAATATCTTCCTTGCTCTCGCAAAAGAACTTACTGAGTAATTATTACTGGAAAAGTACGCAGACAAACCAAATGTTATATGCTGAAATTGTTATCAATAACCCATTAATTTTCGACAAATTTACTAAAATTTTTATTTTTTTTTATTGCAAAATACTTGGGCGCAATCCCAGTTTGTTGATAACGTAAGTACTTCGATTTGTTTTTTTTTAATATTCTTCCCAGAACAACAAAAACATTTCATACCCAAATGTCACTTGTATCTTTGGGTATGAAATGTTTTTGTTGTTCTGGGAAGAATATTAAAAAAAGAAAAAACTGGGGGAACTGATGATTATCAGTGACGAGATCTGAAACTATAGACTTCACCAGCGTTCGAAAATAAACATTATGGTTCCACAGTGTTCTGTACCGTACCCGGGTGGATAGGTGCACTAAAATAACTTACTGTACCGGTACACAAACACTAAAAATATTTTTAACGTTACTGTTCCGAAAATCGTAGTTTGCTGACTGCGTTACATTAAAAATCATGGTGTTCCACGGGTCGGAACACTAAAAATCTCAGTTTTCCACTTGCAGGAATACTTAAAATCGTGGTGTTCCACTGGTCGGTACACTAAAAGTCGAAGTGTTCCAATGGTCCATTTGACAAAATTATACAGCTATGGATACAATTTTCATTAATTTACACAACTAACATGTTTTCCCCCATAATATTGGGAGATCTCCTTGTAAAATGTTAGTATGAAAAATTTTTTGTTAAAGGGTAAAATGCAGAAATCACAAATAAAAAAAATAAACCTACATCCATCTATGATTCATACCTTTAGGAAATTTTAGCGAAAAATATTCATAATTTGGTGATTGTTACACAATCAACATAATTATTACCTGTTTTTTATGGAAAGAACATATTACGCGGATATGCGAAAAAAAAATTGTTATAAAATTTTGGGATAAATATTACAAAACCACATAAAAAATGGTTTCATATATCCATTATTTGAATATTCTTTCTTTTTATGATTTTTGTACAGGTAGACTTATGCAATACATTTTTCCGATCAGTGCAATCGATTATCAGGCAATGGAATTTTCAGTTACGAGTTGGCATCAGATTGAATTTTCACTAGACGACATTTTTTAGTTATAAAATATTTATTATGTTAAACTGTTGATGCTAATATAATATTACTAATTCTTTATAACATATAAACAAATACAAATTTAAAAAGTGTGTATCTTTTAAAAGTAGGCAATGTCGAACAAAATAATTCATTTTCAGATCCCAAACCATTTTTGTCAGAAAAGTGAAGTAAAAAATAAAAAAATAATAACAAGTTAATTATATTTCTGTAATAATTTTTATACTTATTACTTATATTAAAACTTTATTGAAAAACAATAAAAATATAAAACTAAATAAATAAAATATGGTAATAAATACATCTTTTTGTGTTCCGACCAGTGTTGCCGAAAGTGCCCAAAAGTGGACATAAAAAATGTAAAATTTAGGGCTTGGGCGGATTTTGGGCATTTTTTTCCGGCACAAATACATTTTTTCTATATTTGTTTACTGTACACAACCATGTAGTGAGGAATATTATAGTCCCAAGAGTTAGTAAAACAGCGAAATGTTGCTTCAAGACCACCGATATATTTCGACTAGCTGATACGATTTAGACATTCTTCTCCGCCCGTATGTCCACTATATTTTGTAGTTTTGGACCAATCGCCCTTTGTATGTGAATTCGGTTCTGCCCAAAGTCGACACCTATAGGTTCAAATGGACCTAAAACTTTTTCGAGTTTTGTTTTTTATGCCTTTGTCTGTTATTCTGGTCGCCCTAGGGATCAGAATTATGACCCGAACAAGACTAAATTTTACACGGGGAAGGGTATCTGCTCAGGAAATAGCATGGATGTTTTGATGAATATACTTTAATATTTGCCCTGTTACATTAACTGAGACTTTTGTGTAAAAAATGACAAAATGTACTCCAGAAAAATTTAGATCGCGGAAGGTTACAGTTTATATATGATTAGTGATTGATCTTTAAATTTATACAAAGAATATTGAAGTATATACTGGAATGTGGGAATTAATCTCCAACTTTTTTTCTCGTTATCAAATATCGCGCCAAACGTTACAAAATATTTTATGTTCCTGGTGGAACCTATAGTTTTCTGTATTAATCGGATAATATTTATTGTATAAAATGGACCAACATCTTTGTCTGATTCTAATTGCTCTATAGACCGTATGTATGATCCGAACACGATGTAATTTAACCGGGAAATGGATCTGGACAACGAATAAAATGACATTCTATGGTTGTTGCGGGAGAAAGATATTAGACTGTTGTTCTTGAAAGTCAATTCCATTCTGATTTTATTGTTTAAAATTATTCCTTAAGAACTACCTAAACTAATCTAACTTAGCCTAATACACATAAGAGATAACATTGGCCCTATAGATAAGTGTGTTCATTTGTTTAGATTACCCAAATGGGCACACCAACATCTTTGTCTGTGGGCTGCTATCAATTCTTCGTTGTCAGCTCACACACTCATAAAACCACAATGTGGTGATCTCTATTTACTCACCCGCTGCGCGCATTTGTGTGGAGATATCCTTTATTAGCTATGCGTCTTCAGCAGCGTTGAGTGTTATCATCCCTTATGCGCATATATGCCCACACCGATAGAATTTATGTGAGTTTACATATTATGTCTAACACTTAAGTATTATTTATGACAAGTACCAATGCCCAAAAATCTTAAACTAATACCAGTTTCATGTTCATATTTTTATGAACATTCTCCGGGGCGGCAAAATAACTTATTTAGATATCCTGTCCCCGGGGAAATTGAATTTCTGATATGCCTATCAATTCCACATTTTCCTTCTTCAACTGTTTGATTTATTCATGATGATTGACCAGTACATTTCCTAGTGGTTTTATGCTCTCCTTCTCCGTTGGACTCACTATTTGGTTTCTTAGTTGTTGTCATTTGTTTTTTTGCAATTTTCTTTCTTGATTGCGGTATAGATGTAGCAGTTTTGTGGTAGATTTTGAGTTGATATGTTTTTGAAATTAATTTCCTTTCATCGATTTTTATATGTTTTGCTGTTTTCCGGTCACCGTTTGTTGTTGTTACAAAGTGTTGCAATTATTTAGCCATATGTTTTATGCGCTGCTTGCGCATTGGTTAACGTTATGCTGTTGATTGTTTTGTCCTACGCCGTTGTTGGGTTTTCTGTTATTTGGACGACCTGAACGATTCTTGCGTCGGGGACCTATTTGTCCACCTTGGCCTTGACCATCGCCATGGTGTATTGCGATTGCGACGCTGTTTATCGGCAGCAAATTGGCTACCACGTACAGGTTCGCCGAAGAGGCCGGTTACATTTGCAGCCTCACTGCCCTTTTCGCCGATGACAACGTCGAATTCGACAATTTCGCCATCGCCAACTGAGCGTACGGCTTTTTTGGGATTATTTTTGATGATAGCACTCTGATGGACAAACACATCTTCTTTAGTGTCGTCCCGAATGATAAAACCATAGCCGCGTTTGACATTGAACCATTTAACGGTACCGGTCACCTTGGTAGCAATAACTTTCGTTAGAAGCGACGGCTGTCTTTGTTGTTGAGCAGCATCACTTTGTGGCGAGTCGTGAGGCTCTACTTCTATTCTTCCTCCAACATGAGGATCTGCCGGCGGGATTATATACGCATATTTGCTAGTAGTCCCAGGCTTCATTGTGTTCTGCCCCACGATCGTTTCCTCATGCCGAACTCCCTTTTCCAATATTTGTGGGAATATGTCAGCCCCAATTACCAGATATATTCTTTCTGAATTGTTGAAATTTGGATCGGCCAGATTTACGTTCCTCCATCGTTGAATGTTGTACTGGAAGCTGTTATCAGGATAAGCTGATGGTAATTTCGGCAGAACTAGGGCTTCGGCTACAATTTTTATGTCACTTACAAATCTTGGCCGAATTTCTATCGCCACTTTTGCTTTTGCCACACCAACTACCGTCTCACCTAGGCCTTGTAACATGATTTCGGTTTTCTTCTTTGGTAATTGCAACAGTTGAGCCACATCCTCTGATATTGAAGTTATTTGTGACCCTTGATCTATTAGTGCTCTTACTGTCACAAATTCTCCTTGCAATGATTTTACTCGTACTTGTGCCGTTGCCAGTAGAACATTGGCTGCTGCATTGGTATTCATTACTTTCGTGTTGCCCTTTTTCTCTCTATGCATTAATGTGTTGTGGTTTCCTCCACATTTTTGACATGTGCTTCCATTATAACATTTCATGTCTCTTCCATGTTCGAGACATTTAACACATACCTGCGCTGACCCAATCGTCCCTTTCTTGCAGAGGAAATGACGAAAATTTTCTGCAATATGGAACATTGCATTGCCTTCTCTCCGCTCCTGCTGGTTTTTCCGTTTGCCTGCTTGCACCCTTGTTAAAATTTGTTCTTCCTGCTGAAGCTTCTAAGGCCTGATATTGTTGCTCCAAGAAATTCATCACATCTGCTAGTTTCTGTATGTCTTTTGATTTCTTCACGTTCTGCTCGTAGAGAATAAGGCCGTCTCTATCAAGTTTCCGTATAATTATTCTTGCTATTATCGGGTCCGCTTGCTCACTTTCGTTGACGTTATCCAACAAATTCCTTATATTTGGTGCTGAATGGCTGCTAATATTTGGATGGTCCGGAATTCTATCGACCAATTTTGTGAATAGAACTCTTTTGTTGCCATATCTATTCTCCAACAATTCCCAGGCAGCTTTATAATTTGCTTCCGTTATTTGCGGATGTTGTACTATACGAAACGTTTCTCCTCTTAGATTCGTTTTGAGGTAATATAGCTTTTGTAACTCCGATAGCTTGGAGTTCCCATCAATCATTTCTTTAAATAGGTTCTGGAAGGAACTTCATTCTTCGACTTTTCCACCGAAGCATGGGACCTGAATTGATTTCAATTCTACTGGCATCGTTTCTTCTTTACTTCGCCCATTCTCATTATAATTTCGTACATCCTTGCTTCATATTTTTCTTCGATTTCTTCCAAATCCATTTCTGTATCTTCGCTGCCATGTACCATTGAGAGCTCTAGTTTTTGAATTTCATCAAATTGTTTCTCCAGTGATGAATTCATGTGCTCCAGCGCGTATTTGTTAACTGCCATCAATTCGCCCTCAACTGCTTCATTGAGCTTATTAATCTTCCTTCTGTATTGGGATAAGGTTAACCGATATCTGTTGGTTTCTGTTTGCTCTAGTTTTTCTGCTTGTTCGAGTGGTTTAGCTTTGTCTCGTAAATTCGTCTCTGTTTCATTTTCATTCCTCTCGGATGTTGACGGTAATTGATTCGATTGCTCTTTACTTGATCTTAGCATTTCCTCCTGACATTCTTGCATTGCTTGCATTTGTTTTAGGACGATCTTAAATTGATGGCCCGATAAGCTCCCAGGCTGTTCGGGCTCCAACTCTTCCAGTTTAAGATCTTCCGTCATTTGTGCGCTCTCTTGTTGTCTTTCCTATTCCTGCATTTTTAGGACAGTTTCTGTCTCTGCCATTACACCTTCTACTGCCTTCTTAGCTCTCTCGTATTGAGCCTGTATATGTTCCCACACCTTATCTTGGAAATAGAAATCGTTGTTTACACCATGTGCGATTAACTTCTGGTGGTTCGCTATAGCTTCCTGTATTTTATTTTCCAGGGAACGCAATGTTTCGTCCACAGCTGCCCTTCTCACAAAGCCTACTTGCACCTTATCACAAATCCCCATTACTTCTCTAAGGATTTGGTTCTGTGTCTTATATAGATTCAGTCTGGACGCCATCCTTTTTCCTACGTTACTCTTGTTTCTTGTCCAAAAGGTCTTTATTTTTTTTTAATGTTGCCCAAAGGGTCTTTTCTAATAATATTATTGTTGTTTTTTTTAATATTGCCCAAGGGTCTTTTCTAATAATATTATTGTTGTTTTTTTTTAATATTGCCCAAAGGGTCTTTTCTAATAATATTATTATTTTTTTAATATTGCCCAAAGGGTCTTTAATTTTTTGCCACTGGGGTCTTTAGTTTTTTTTTTCCACAAGGGTCTTTAAATTGCCGCTGGGGTCTTTAAATTGTAAACTTGCCGCAGTGGTCTTTAAATTGCCGCTGGGGTCTTTAAACATTTTTTTATTTTAAATATTTATTGAAAATATATATATTTTTTCCGGCCGATGATTCGTTTTATCGAAGGACCATTGTTGCGGGAGAAAGATATTAGACTGTTGCTCTTGAAAGTCAATTCTATTCTGATGGTATTGTTTAAAATTATTCCTTAAGAACTAACTAAACTAATCTAACTTAGCCTAATACACATAAGAGAAAACATTGTCCCTATAGATAAGTGTGTTCATTTGTTTACATTACCCAAATGGGCACACCAACATCTTTGTGTGTGGGCTGCTATCAATTCTTTGTAGTCAGCTCACACACTCATAAAACCAAAATGTGGTGATCTCTATTTACTCACCCGCTACGCGCATTTGTGTGGAGATATCCTTTATTAGCTATGCGTCTTCAGCAGCGTTGAGTATTATCATCCCTTATGCGCATATATGCCCACACCGATAGAATTTATGTGAGTTTACATATTATGTCTAACAATTAAGTATTATTTATGACAAGTACCAATGCCCAAAAATCTTAAACTAATACCAGTTTCATGTTCATATTTTTATGAACAATGGTGGACATGTTTTCTCCACGAAGAGTCTAGAGAATTTGGCAACATATGAAATAAAATCATTTGTATGCGGTCGGATATATTAAAATGTTCATATAAATTATTCTGTATATTCTAATTGCGTTTAGTATTATTAGAGGTGCACATATGGGCAACTGTCAGGAAAAATGTATGTCCAGTCGTATTTGTGTAGGGTATCGTATGTTCAGCCCGTCCGAATATTCTGCTCCGATCACTGGTTTTATTTTAGGTCATTCAGTCGGTTTGCCGGCATATATGTATACCCTCAACCTACGATTAACTGTGGTCTACGGAATTACTCTCGAGTGCCACGGTGGAACTTTGTATTATATTGTGATCGGTAACTGCCCTAAATCTATATTAAGTAAAAGTACTTAGCATTTACCATTCGCTTTATATATGGTATATATTTTTATCAAAAAGTTGACCATTTATTAAGAAGAATACAGGTTTGGTGAAATATTGCGATGTGCAATCAATGTATCAAATTAATATTTACATTTTTTTTAAATGTTGACCCTGAAGGAATGACCCGTGGATTACCATCTTTGAACTTGATCTAGGTATGGGAAAAGTATATGCAAAGCATGAACCAGACATTCCATTCAACTGATATTGGATAAACAAAATTTCAACACTTTGTGGAGATGTACCAGGTGGAGTGGTTCGATATTCTCCATCTCTGAACTTTATTTACGTTTGGAAGAAACATTACGATATGCTAAGTTTGGATAAAATCGGCTACTTCTTTCGAAATGTATCGTGCGCACCAGTCAAACAAATGGTAATTTGTAAATGGACGCCAAATTGTCGAATCGGATTTGGTCCAAAGACACATGGGGCCCAAACGAATATTTCGATGACGGATATTTTGCTGCAGCAATGTAAAATTTAAAAAAAAGGCATTATAAAACTATTTAAAAATAAAAATCAATTTGGTTATTACTTTTCCAACATTTGAAAACATGTAGAAGAAAACTATTTTTGGGCATAAATTGTTGATTTTGGGCACTTTTTATGGGATTTTTTTTTCAAACGGCAACACTGGTTCCGACAAATGGAGCACTACGATTTTTAATGTTCCGCCAAATGGAACACTACGATTTTTAGTGCTGCGACAGGGCTACACTACGATTTTTAGTGCTCCGACAGCGGTACATTACGAATTTTGTTGTGCTCCGGAACAGTAACACTGAAATATTTTTTAATGTTTGTGTATCGAAACACTAATGCTAAACATTTTTTAGTGTTTGTGTTCCTTTTTTTTGTGCGAACACTGCTACTCACAGCAGGATTACAGCAGCGTACAATGTAAGTTCATGAATTGTTATTGTTCTTTCCTTTATAGAACGTTTTGTCTGGGCTTTGGTTGTAAGCCCTTTTTAAATTCTCGTATGTTACTCTTTTTACATAGATAAAATCAGTAGGTTTGTTTGTGATACCATTCGTATTTTTTATTGAGAAATAGTCAGGCGCCATCCCAGTTTGTTGTTTTTATAATGATGCGAGCATATAAAAAACAGGTGCCTAATTTTTTTATTGGGTGGCGTAGGGGATGGGGTCGCGTAGAGGATGATAGATACCAAACAACGGCTCTGATTGGCTTTAAAATTGCGATGTCCAGGCTTATCTTGGTCTCTCTTTCATTTCAATTGTGGACACTGGCATACCTGGGGTACCTATTTTCATCACCCGATGAAATAGTGAGCTAATATGTGCCGCGAGTTCACCCATAAGAACTATAAAAAAATCCAAACTACTATGAAAAAGCAAAGAAAAAGAAAACCAAACCCACCTAATGTTGACGACCCCCGCAAACGTATAAAGTACCATGATCTGCGGATTTACTCTAGAAGTACAAAGCCGATATTATTGCCTCACAGGAAATGCGATGGAAAGGGAATGCCGTAAGTAAATCAGAAGATTACGCCCTGTATTATAGCTGTCATGATACGAGACGCGAATTTGGCTGCGGATTTATGGTTAACAGGAGAAGAGAAGACCTCGTCTCTAGATTCACTCCAGTAGATGAACGAATTGCTATAATCCGTATAAAAGCTAAGTTCTTCTACATCAGTCTCATTTGCGCCCATGCTCCGACCAAAGATAAAGATGAACAGACCAAAGACATATTTTACGAGCGCCTAGAAAAAGCATATGACCGTTGCCCTGGCCATGACATTAAAATTCTGCTAGGAGATTTTAATGCAAAAATAGGTAGGCAAAATATCTTTGGCCCCACCGTCGGAAAATTCAGCCTGCATGAAGAAACATCAGACAACGGCATGAGGTTGATTGACTTCGCGGCAGCAAAAAACATGGTAGTTAGCAGCAACAGATTCAAGCATCTCGATATACACAAGGCCACTTGGATTTCTCCCGATCGAACAACGAGAAATCAAATTGATCATGTGATAGACCGAAGGCATTCATCCAGTGTTTTAGACATCCGATCCATCCGAGGAGCGAATATCGATCAACTCAACTTACCCAACTGCTTGGAGAAAGCACCCTTTGCCCCGATAATAATATAGAAGCGCAGTGGCAGAGAATTGCCCACTCCCTACAAACTACAGCAAAATAAACACTTGGATACCAAAGACCACCATCAAGAAATCCGTGGTGCGATCAGGAGTTCGTAATGCTACTGATATGAAAAACGCCGCGTATAGGGCAACTTTGCGTACAGTTACAACACGTAATACGATGAAGAACTAACTGGAGAAAAGGAGAGAGCATATTGGTTGTACTTCAATTGAAATTCAGTCTTCAGAGACTCATGTTCCATAAACTACTAAAAGTGCAGCCAATAGTCCCTCCATCTATAATAGTCACTGAAACTTCTCCTCCTTTTATTTTATTTATTTTAAGACTTCATTGTACTACTACAGTGGAGAATATTATTAATTACATACAATATAAAAAACCAAAATATAAGTAATACTGACTATAAAACTTTTACGTGGAATATTCTCTTTTAAAATGGTTAAAGATTTATTAAATAGATAACTTTGGCCTGATTGTGTATTGGCAAAAGAATTAGTATGTAGGGAACGACATAACCCTGTAAATCTAGAGGCTATTTTCCCTGTGTCGTCTATCTCAAACAAACTAATTAAACCTTTATCTATACTCTACCAAAGTGTTAGAGGTCTTAACACTAAGCTTAAAATGTTTACCTGAAGTATTTTGGTTGTGATTACAAAATTCTTGTTTTCACTGAAACCTGGCTAAAACCAAATATTGGTGATGCAGAAATGACTGATTAAATAAGGTGAAGGAGTTCTTATTGTTATACGCAACTCCATTTCCTCATTGTTATAGACAATTGCAACATAGGATTTGTTTGAGTTAAATAAAATTGCTTATTAAATAACCTAATTTTAACATGTTCACATATTGCTCCAAATTCTGATATAGACATTTATTTAATACTTTCTGCATTGCGTTCATACAACACTATTCTTAATTCATGTCATTAAAGTTTTTTTATTTCAAACTTTTTATTTCTAGTTTTACACCAAAATGTTAACATATTTGCGTGAATCACATATATTTCTCCTGACTATAGTATGAACCTTTATCTATTTACTTTTAATTCATGTTTTCCATTTTTTCCGAAAATATTGCTGCTATGAATAAATTTTTATATTTTCTCCATTCAAATGTAACATATAAAAAATTGGAGAATTTTTGTTTGGGTTTCCCAACATTTGTTTCTCGTTTTGTACGCTAATTAGAACAAAAGGGAAAGAAATGCATATTGCATTATGTAGATTACAAAATTTACTTCCTTCTGCATATATAAAAACTAGACAATTTGTTACTTTTCATTCATCTTTTTCAATTTTACTAAAAAAGTTTCAAAATTTCATAAATATTTTCAAACTGTCAAAATTCATTTATTTTCGATAAATACTCTCAAATGTTAGGGATGGGACAAAATTCTTGGTTATTCAGAGAGTGATTCGAATTGAACAACGTACAAAAGTCGGTGTTCGCTCAGAAAATTTTGTATGGGGAACAAGTAATTACTTCATAATTAGGGGTCGAACAACGAATGAGGGAGCGAACGACGCTCGTCTGAACATGGCATTATCCCGATTAGTTATTAGGTCAAACTATTTGCCGTTATAACCAGCACATTTGAAATATGCATATTTTTCACATAGACAACAAGTTATAAGACGTTCAGTTAGTTTTGTAACATTACTACAAAACTTACTTTAAAAAAATAAACGTAACGCATTTTGCGAAGCGAAAACGATCCGCCATTTCACTAACACTTGCATATTTTTTCATATAAAAATAAGAAAAAATTAATTCTGTGTAAAACGCTTCGCAAAAGTGCCGTGCGTAATGGAAACTCGAAAGCAGGTAGTTTACGTGCCGCTTTTGCGTCACGAAAACGAACTGATTTTTCATAATGGGTGCGGACTGCATAACTGGTTTTTCTTATTGGGACGCCATGATAAAACTTGAATTGTTTTTGTTTATTATCTTTGAAGAGTGCTTGTTTACAGAAAATCAGCTTTTAAAAATTAAACATCTTAATACAATTTCTAAGTTAAAAAGGGACAAAGAATGAATGATACGAAGGCTATTTGCACCAGCAACGGCAAAAGCTAGGTCCAACTTTTCCTTCATATTCCACTATCTACAGCAGAGTCTTTTCTAGAACGGGAGGGACAAGCCAAGATAGAAGACAGTGAAAATGCTTTGGTATTAAAATGTCAGAATCAGAAGACCAAGCTGATGGTATCAACGCGCAAGACGTCCAGTAGACTCGGACCAACTGTGGAATTTGGGAACTACAGCTTCGAGGTAGTCAAAGATTTTATATACCTTGGTACCCCCATAAACAAAACGAATGACATCAGTTTTGAAATTCGGAGAAGGATAGTGATGGCCAATAATGCTACTATTGTCTGAGCAAACAACTCAAAAGCAAGACCACCTCCCGCTAGACCGAACTCACACTCTACAAAAACTGATTTTTCATAATGGGTGCGGACTGCATAACTGGTTTTTCTTATTGGGACGCCATGATAAAACTTGAATTGATTTTGTTTATTATCTTTGAAGTGTGCTTGTTTTCGCAAAATCAGCTTTTAAAAATTAAACATCTTAATACAATTTCTAAGTTAAAAAGGGACAAAGAAAGAATGATACGAAGGCTATTTGCACCAGCAACGGCAAAATCTAGGTCTAACTTTTCCATCATATTCCACTATCTACAGCAGAGTCTTTTCTAGAACGGGAGGAACAAGCCAAGATAGAAGGCTTTGGTATTAAAATACCAGAATCTTTTAAGAGTCAAAACAACAAATTGTCTTAACTTATATTATTTATCGGACACATCCTTAGAAAAATATTATAAATAGATGTCCACTTTTTACGGTAGCCCCAATAGAACGGTACCTCCTAATATTCAGTATTTTGGGAGTTTTAATCGTATTTTTCCACCGAATTGGCTGTATGAAGGAATTGAGATAGGGTGCTGAAATTTTGCACAGGTTTGTCTGTTGTCTGCAGGCAGATCAAGTTCGAAGATGGGGTTTGGGGTTTTCATTAACCGGCTTGGAGAATTATCGGTATGGGTTCACTTTTTGGTATGTTCCCTATATTTTCATTTCAAGTAGCTGTCAGTATACCTATGATGTCAGTATACCTATCCAAAGTTCGGCCCGGCCGAACTTAACGCTTTCTCGCTAGGTTGAAGTAAAATTCTGCCATTTTTTTAGTTTTTAAGTTTACAACACATATGCTAAATACAATCCCTGATATAATGAAATAATCAATTTAAAATTTCTTACTATAATTATGTCATTATTGAAATAATATTACTTATTTGCTTAAAAAACATCTAACTATTACAAGTGCAACCTTATCGTGATATACGTACCTATCTCTTCTTTTTAATAGTCAAAGAATTCTTTGACAATAAATGTAACAATAACCACACTCAGAAAACCATCCTACTATGAAAAAGCAACGACGAAAGCACTCCTTCTTCCAGTAATAGTATAGAAGCACAATGGCAATCCTGCAGACAGTAGCAACAAGTAATGCGCTGGAGATTTATCGGGAGAAAAGGAGAGAGGAGAAACGTATTTTCAGAAAAAATAAGTCAGAAAATTTTAGTGCAGGCTTTCGGCACATTCCATCTATTTGTCGACTATAAAGCCACATTCGACAGCCCTATCCGTTCAGCCATGTCTACGTTTGGCATTCCTGCAAAATGAATACGGGTATGCAAGATAACTTTAACTGGTACAAGGTCAACAGTTAATGTCGGAAAGGACCTCTCGGGACCCTTCAATACCGCACATATGCTTATTATATACTAAATACAATCTCTGATAGAATGAAATAATCAATTTAAAATTTCTTTCTATAATTATGTCATTATTGAAATAATATTAATTATTTATAAGCTTAAAAAACATCAAACTATTTACAAGTGCAACCTTATCGTGATATACGTACCTATCTCTTCTTTTTAATAGTCAAAGAATTCTTTGACAATAAATGTAATAATAATAATTCAGTATAAAAAAGTTTATTGGGTGACCACACTCGGAAAACCCTCCTACTATGAAAAAGCAACGACGAAAGCACTCAATCTCCCAATAATAGTATGGCAAAGAATTGCTCACTCCCTACAAACTGCAGCAAAAGCAACACTTGGGTACCAAGTGTCCTTATGCTACTAAGGCGAAAAACGCAGGGCAATCCTGCAGACAGTAGCAACAAGTAATATGCTGGAGATTTATCGGGAGAAAAGGAGAGAGGAGAAACGTATTTTCAGAAAAAAATAAGTCAGAAAATTTTACCAACGAGTAAAACACCAAACCGAAGGCTTTGGTGCAGGCTTTCAGCACATTCCATCTATTTGTCGACTATAAAGCCACATTCGGCAGCCCTATTCGTTCAGTCATGTCTGCGTTTGTCATTCCTGCAAAATGAATACGGGTATGCAAGATAACTTTAACTGGTACAAGGCCAACAGTTAATGTCGGAAAAGACCTCTCGGAGCCCTTCAATACCGAACGAGGATTGAGACAAGGTGACAGTTTGTCGTGTAACCTGCTTAAAATCCTCCTGGAAAAGGTCATACGAGATGGAAATGTGAACAGAAATGGCACTCTGTACACCAAACAGCATATTGCGAGCGGTAACAGCCGCCTTTGAACGAATTGAGAAGGAGTCTGCCAAAGTGGATCAAGTAGAAGACAACATCTCGGAAAATGGTCCTTTAAACTGGATGAGATGCGCACAAGATCGACGCGCTTGAAAACCTTTTTTAAGCTCGAACTGTGGAACAACCTTTCTGTAAGCCAGCTGAGTAAGTATAAACGTTTATATTATTTCAATAGGAAAATTCAGAACAAAAACTGCACGTTTTGGTGATACAAAAACGTACCGCGATACGTATATGTTAGGTCAACGCATATTTGTCGTCATTGCATTTAATTTATACTTAATTTATTAATTCATATTATTAAAATCGTCAATATTATTACTATTTACATTTTTGCATGTTTATCGCTATCCTCTGTATCTTTTTTCGCTTTATTAATATTTCTTTCGGTGCTTTCGTTGACCGTAAGCATAACTAAGTGAATAATCGAAAACGAATATTTATATTGAGTTACTTTGCTGTTCTTTCTAATGATAGTTAGAAATACAATCAGTATATACATTTCACTATTGCAAATACATACATTATTGTATGTTGATGCATTTGTTTGTATTCTTCTTTACCCCTTTGTAATTATGTTAAGCGTATCTGTCCAGTTTTTAGAAATAATAACAAACACAGAAAAAGAGTTGGAGCTGCGCATTTTTTAATTTTTTGATATACTAGGAATAACCCTCAGCATAAAGGTTCATTTTTTAGGTTGAAAATTAAATTTATGCTACTCCAGGAAAACGCTCCTGGATTAAAGATTGGCGAATGTGACAAGACAGTGTACATCTATCGTTCGTTAGTAAACCACTGATTTGCCGCGCTTTTCGTACATACCATTACATATCGCAACATTGTCGTTGTTAATCATAACTTTGGAAGAACTAAAACAACTGTGCACAATAATCAAGAAAAATATTTCTCGCATAAAAACGGTAATTGATGCCAGTGTCAAGAGAGAAAATCCCGTTTCTTCTGCTGATTTGAAGTGTCGTCTTGGAATTCTGGATTCATACTTAAACAAGTTGTATCTATTCAAAGTAAAATTAAAAATTTGGATCCAGAAGATAATGGTCGTGCAGATATTGGAGACTCATACTGCTACCTCAATTCCCAATTTCAACAACTTGCAGAAGATGGACATAATGCAACCATTACCGACATTATTTGACGAATATAAAATCTCAGCTAACCGATTTTGAAGCCCAATTTTTATTTTGTATTTCACAAAACATTTCGTACCAACCAGATTCGGAGCTTGATGTTTCATCTTGGAATCTACCTTCCAATACCCACTTGGCTGATGAAACATTTTACAATTCAAATAAAATTGACTTGTTGATTGACACAGAAATGTTCTTCGATATACTGTCCGTTGGTCAAATTAGACTCGGTCCAGACCTTCCGAAGTTACAAAACACATTACTGGGTTGGATAGTTACTGGGAGGTAAAACGCATCAAGATCTACCAGGAACGACTTTGAAAAAATCGAACAATTGGATAAAAATGACAAAAAATGTCGCCGGAACAAATTGAATGTGATAATTTTTTTATAAACAATGTAGCGCGTGAAGCATGTGGTAGAATTGTTGTTAAACTGCCTTTTAAGGAATCCCCTTCATCCCTTGGTCAATCTCGCAATATTGCTCTTCGACGCTTCACTGCTCAAGAACGAGGGTTGGTAAGTAAATCCGAGTATGTAAGTTTTATAATACATAAAAGAACTTAGTATTAAGTGAGTGATTGAGTGACTGACAGATCATCGCCCAGACGAAACGGCTGAAGCTAGGTGTGGGCGTGAGATAAGGCTGGGTTTTTGGAAACTCGAACTAGAAGGGTACGAAAAGTACTAAAACGTACCAAATGTGGTACCCTTTGTATTAGGCGAACGGGAAGAGCTAAATGGAAATAGAGGTTGGGAATTGGTGTTGATGTACGGAATTTGGTTGAAGACATTCGTACTTATATGTATAAAACCTACAAAATGGTAATAAATTTGGTATTATTTGCATTTAGTTGAGTGTATTGGGATGGAATGCTGGAAATAGGAATTGGGATTACCATTGGAGTACATGATTGTTTGGGGTAGAACATCGTACTATGTGTACGAAAAGTACTAAATGGTACTAAATTTGGTGCAAGTTGGATTTAGGTGAACGGATAGAGCTGGAGTCTTCAAATTGAGAATTAAAATGACAGTTGGAGCGTAGGATTGAGATAGTCTAAGAAATTCGTACTTACTGGTACGAAAAGTTCTATATGGTACTAAATTTAGTACAATTTGGATTTTGCTTGAAAGGATAGAGCTGAAAACCTGAAATTTGGAATTAGGATTACTGTTGAAGATTGAGCTATAGACACACCTTTGGAAATTGTGTACAAAAAGTACCAAACGGCACTAAATTTGGTACAATTTGGATTTGGGTGAATGGAGAGATCTGGAAACCTAAAATTTGGAATAATGGTTGCTGTTGGAATATAGAATTGATATACGAAAGCATAGTACTTATGTGTACAAAATGGTAATATATTTGGTACAACTTTATTATGTGTGAACGGATAGAGCTGGACTCCAGAATTATATTTATTACTGTTGGAGTATAGGAAAAAAGTACTAACTGGTACCAAATGAATTACAAATTGTTTTTGTGTGAAAGGATAGGGCTGAGATCCTGAAATTTTGAATTTATATAACAGTTTGAGTGCAGAATTGAGATATGTCGGTAGTTTTGAAAAATCGTAATACGTGTACTAAATGGTACTAAGTTTGGTACAATTTAGATTTGAGGGAACGGATAGATATGGAAAACTTAAATTTGGAATGAATAATTACAGAATTAACGTAGTATTGGAATTACGTACTTATTGATACGAGAAGCACTAAATATGGTACAATTCGTTTTGTGTGAGCGGGAATTAAAATTAAGGATTGGATTGTAGGATGAGACATGGAGTTAGTTTTAAAAATGCGTAATTATGTGTACTAAATGGTACTAAGTTTAGTACAATTTAGATTTGAGTAAAAGGATATAAATGGAAAACGTAGATTTGAAAATAAAATTACTGTTAGAGTACAGGATTGAGACAGTGTTGGAAATTTGAACTCAAAAGTACGAAAAGTACTAAATATGGTACAATTTGGATCTATGTGAACGGATAGGGCAGGGATCCTGAAATTTGTCATTAAAAATAGTTTTGGAGTGTGAAATTGAGAATTTTTAGAAACTCGTACTAACGTCTATGAAAAGTAATATATAGTACTAAATTTGATACAATTTGGATGTAGGTGAACTGATAGAGCTGGGATCCTTAAATGAGCACTTAAGGTTATTATTGGAGTGCATGGCTGAGGTAGTTTTGGGAATTCGCACTTATGGGTACGAAATGCACACAATTTGGTTCAATTTGGACTTTGGTGAACGGTTAGAACTCGAATTCTGAAAGTTGACACTTAGGTTACTGTGGGAGTGTAGGAAAAGTACAGAATGGTACCAAATCTGGTACAATTTGGACAACAGACAGAGCTGAAATTCTTAAATTTGAACTTACAATTGCTATTTGAAATGGTACTAAATTTGGATTTGGTTGAACCCAGAGATTTGGAATTTAGATTATTGTTAAAGTATAGTATTGAGTTATTGTGACAACTTTAGAAAATCAAATTTATGTGTACGAATAGTAAATAGAATAGAAAATGCAGAAAATTTGGATTTGGATAACGGAGAGAGCAGAAAACCTAAAATTTAGAATGTGGGTCACTGACGGAGAGTTAGAAATAAGTACCAAGGGAGTTTTGGAACTGGTACTAATCTTAGTGGTGGTGATGGTATGGAGATAGTCTTAAAAATGTGTACTTATGTGATAAGTGCTAAATGAAACTAAATGTGGAACCTGTACGTATTTGCAAAAACCTGATCTATTGTTAATCTGTGTAACAAGAAGAGCTAGAATTCTGAAATTTGGCATGTGGGTCACTGATGGAAAGATAGAAAGATGTACAAAAGGGTTTTTGGAAATTCGACCTTTAAGTGTACTAAAAGTACTAAACTTTACTAAATTCAGTTCTAATTGTATATAGATATATGTAGTAGAATCTTGAAATTTTATATGGAATACAGGTTGGGAAGTGGTGTTGATGTAAAATTACTGTTGGATTGTAGAATTGGTGTAGTTTAGGAAATTCGTACTTATTGTAACGAAAATTACTAAATGACACTAAATTTAGTACAATTTGGATTTTGCTTGAATTTATAGAGCTGAAAACCTGAAATTTGGAATTAAGATTACTGTTGAAGATTGAGCTATAGAGACATCTATCGAAATTCGTATTTATGTGTACGAAAAGTACTAAACGACACTAGATTTCGTACAATTAGGACTTGAGTAAACGGAGAGAGCTAGAATAATGGTTGATTTTGAAATATAGAATTGAGATATGGAAGCATAGTACTTATGTGTACTAAATGGTACTATATTTGGTACAACTTGATTATGTGTGAATGGATAGAGCTGGACTCCAGAATTTTGGAATTAAAATTACTGTTGGAGTGTATGATTGGCGTAGTTTAGGAAAATCTTAATATATAAAGAAAAAGTATTACATGGCACTAATAGTTTACAAATTATTTTTACGGTATTAAGTTTAGTACAATTTAGATTTGAATGAAGGGTAGAGGTGGAAAATTTATATTTGAAAATAAAATTACTGTTAGAGTACAGGATTGAGACAGTGTTGGAAATTCGAACTCATAAGTACTAAATATGTAGAATTGAGAAATTTTTAAAAACACGTGCTAACGTCTACGAAAAGTTATAACTTGTACTAAATTTGGAAAAATTTTGATGTTTGTGAACGGATAGAGCTGGAACTCTTAAATGTGGACTTAAGGTTATTATTGGACTGCATGAATGAGGTAGTTTTGGAAATTCGTATTTATGGGTACAATAACTCTCACTGACGGAGAGTTAGAAAGAAGTACCAAAGAATTTTGGGTACTAAATTTAGTGGTGGTGGTATGGAGGTAGTCTTGAAAATGTGTACTTATGTGTTCGAAAAGTGTTAAATGGAACTAAATGTGTAACCTGTTCGTAAATTTAGAATTGGAATTTCGACCTATTTTTAATCAGTGTAAGGAAAATAAGAAAGAGATTTCGGAAAATAGTGCTTATGTGTATGAAGAGTACTAAATGGTAATACAAATGATATTATATGTAGGAATAGAGGTGGAAATCAGAACTACAGTACAATAAATTCTACAGTATTCACGACTTCCATATGTTTTTTTATTCCATTTCCGCATTTTACTAGTAAGAGAATATGAGAACTTTGGGGATATGACTCTTGTTAAAATTTGATGAACCTTATTATTATATTCCCCACCACTGTGTGCTCAAACCTAATAGCATATCAACAAAGCTTCGAGTGGTGTTTGACGCCGCATGTGCTACATCTTCTAAAAAATTAATCAACCAAATTTTATTGGTTGGTCCCACAATACAAGAGGAATTTCTTCTGCTGCTACTGTGCTTCGGCAGACATTGTGAAAATGTACAGGCAAGTCTTGATCAGCACAGAAGCACAATATATATATTGATGCAAATGCTATAAAAATGTATTTTTATGTTGATGATTTCCTAGGAGGTGCTGAAACTATTGTAGAGTTAACCGAGCTTAAACACCAAGTGACAGAACTGCTTAAAATGGAGTGTTTCGATCTAGACAAATAACATTCGAATCACGAAAACATTCGAATCACGAAAACGATAATTCTGTAAAAGATTTAAACATATATGTCTCAATAGTCACGAATGCTTAAGAATCTCTTGGGATCAACAGAAGGATCATTTGTTTGTTTTCATTCCCCCCAAAGCAGAAAACGGATATAGTTTCCAAACGCTCCATACTATCATTGTCATCCACACTCTTTGATCCACTTGGACTTGTGTCACCTTTGATTATTGTATAAGTTCGATACATTACTTACGGCAATGTATATGTTTCCCCTTCTACAGCATTAAAATTAACCACTTTAATTGGTCGCTCTTCGGAGCCCAATGGGGAAATCTTCTCTGCATATATTCCAGAAGCCTCATTCTCCTAGTTCGGATTGTAGGGGAGAGTTCGCTCTCTTCTACTATATCTCCTGGAAGCCACATTCGCTTAGTTCGGATGCAGAGAGGCGCTTTCCAATGCTGTGGTCGTAGTTGTTGATCACGGCCTTGATGTAGCTTTCCTGCTGTAAACACTAGTTCTCTCGCTATCGTAGTTAACGCACGCTAAGTAAAGTCTTGTTTCTCACGAAACCCATCTTCTTTACAATAAAGATTGAAAATATTTTCTAAACAATATTTCGTTTTTCTTTTCTCTATTTTTTGGGTTTCACTGGTACTCGGTATCACGCCAACAATTATAAAGGTGAAAATCATTCTTCAATAGCTTTGGATAATAAAGATTGGATGCTTGGCTAGGTTTCCTCGATGATCTTCAAAACTTACATTTATTTAACATTCCTCGTTATTGTTTGTCGCCAAATCCAGCATCAATACAAATACATGGCTTTTGCGATTCATCTATTCGGCCTTATGGTTGTTGCATTTACATCCGAGTTCAATCACGATCTGGTACGGTTTCTACACAACTATTTACATACCAAGGAGTTCAGTGTATCTGTGAACTGACTCCCAAATAGTTTTGCACTGGCTGAAACAACACACTTCCACCCTTTCAATTTTTGTTGGAAACAGAATTTCGGAGATACAAGAATCTATGAACTGCTACGTATGGGAAGACATGTGCCTTCTCATTTAAATCCCGCAGATATTGTATCTAGAGGTTCAACTGTTTCGGAATTGACGTCGTCTAATTGGTTTGGCGGTCCAACCTTTCTCGACCAAAATGAAGATAAGTGGTCTTGCTGATTGACCACTTACCTTCATTTTGAAATGAGTAATGGAATAAGTCCCGAAGAAGTCAATAAAGAAAAACGGAAATCTACACTCCTCCTGGAGATATAACTTTATAGTATAAGTAAAATTTTTGATGGATGCAGTTCGCACATAAGGGTAAATAGAGTTGTTGCATGGATATTTCGTTTTTGGCATTCCTTATCTTCTCCAAAATCTATGCTTTCTAATTATGATTGCCTACAACCCCAAGAATTAGAATACACTCTATTAGCTGTAGTTTGAAACGTGCAACAACAATTCTTCAAAGATGAAATAAAACGTGCAGTCAAGAAAAGGGATTCGCAGGGCCCACATAGGGGCCTTAATCCACTTGCCCATGTTCCTGAAACACAAAAACACCATGTGACAATGCCGAAGGAAAACAACTTTGTTAAATGCTACATTCGATATCTTCATATTAAAAAAATACATGCAGGTCCGAAGGCATGAGACTCTCTTGTGAGAATGTATTTTTGGATAATTAATTTACCAAGTCTTTGTCGCGCGATTGTAGATTTCTGTGGCTCCATAAATACGTATTTGAGAATCAAAGGAAAGGTGCCATACAAAACGTATGTAGCGGTGTTTTCTGCATAGCAACAAAAGCTGTTCGTATCGAAGCTGCGTCGGATTTATCCACCGATCCCTTTAGTGGGGCTCTAAAAAGGTTAATAGGATAACAGGTTGGCAAACCTCTTCGCCAACTGATATTTTCTACGACAATGGTACAACCTTTGTGGATGCGAACACAAACCTCAAATATTTGAAAAGGTTTTTGTTTGATGAAAATAAGAAAACACCATAACTAATATCTGCGCCAATGAGTTTATAAATTTCAATTTTATTCCACCCATAGCACCTCACTTTGGTTGTCTTTGAGAGCCAGCTGTTAAATCAGCTAAGTGTCATCTAACTCGCACATTTATAAATATACGATTTATAAATGTGCGAGTCTTAACTGAAATAGAATCGTTTTGAATTTTTTTCCATTCAGTTTTATTCAATATTTTCATAAACATTAACAATAAGGCCCGCACCAAAATTGAGCCCATTGGAAACACAAGAATTAAAAATCAAAATAATGTAAAATTACTTAGAGGAATATAAATAAAGTGTCAAAGAAGCATTTCCATGTTAGATAATAAATAACCTTTTAAACGACACTTAAAAGTGTTTTAAAAACACAGGTAAACTATTAAATTAGTTTTTTCTAGTCTACATGTAGGAATTTTTAGATTAGAAGAATTTCTGGAATTTGTACTTTCATTGAATGTTATTGCTCTGTTACCTATATTGTTGACTGATTTATATTCATATACTACTAAATGTTTCTTACATAAGCCTCGTATGGGCAATATGCTCTTTCCGTTAACTACACACAACGACAATGTATTATACCGATTTGGTAAATTGTAGACACAGCGCAAAGCTTTGTTTTGTAATTTCTGTAAGGATGTTAATTCACCTGTTACTTAATGCGCGTACACAATAACCAAATGTTCAAGGTGGGAATGAATCAACGCGTTGTAAATCAATAGTCTAGTATCAACATTTAATTTCTTTCTTAGTTTAAATAACATACCAATCGCATAAGTGCTCAAATTGCTCTTCAAGTGTATACCCAAGTACTTAATTTAATTTACCTCCTTAACGAGACTACCTTCCAGAAAAAATCAAAGGCATTATTCATTAAAGGAAGGTGCGGTCTAAATCGTAAAAGTCTTGTTTTGTTTTTATTTAAAACAAGTTTATTAATTCTCGCAAACTCGGCAACAAAAGAAGAATCTCGCTCCAATTGCATCCGCAGCTCTTTTTCATTCAGTATAGGGATACAAAATTGCAAATCGTCGGCAAACATCATAATTAACCCCGAAAGCCCAAAATCATTAATATAATTGTTATACAGCATGAACAACAGCGGTCCCAAAATGCTGCACCTCCCACCTGTACAAATTGTGTTCTGTTGTCAAAGTAACTTCTAATTAGTTCAACCTCTTTATATTTGATACCGTAGTACGATAGTTTATTTAGCAAAACCTCGTGATCAACCAGATCAAACGCCTTACTAAAGTCATAGAATAAACCTGCAACTCCAGTATGTCATTGATCAAGACCTTCACATATTAAATTAATCACCTTAACAATAGCCATGTCAGTACTGTGAACAGTATTTTAAAGATTCTCCTTCTAAATAGTTAATTAACTGTTTATGCATAATTCTTCCTATTATATTGATCAAAATCTTGGGATTATGTGCCTTTGGAATTACAATGACTTTGTGATGTTTTAATATATTCGGATACTTAGATTCTGTGATCATACAGTTAAAGATAAAACATCCACTATGTCTACTTGAAGTTCTTATCAAATTAGGTTTATCACTTGGATACTTTGTTATATTTTCCCTCAAAGTGGTGACTGAAGTAACGAAATATTCATTGAAAGTTTTAGATAAAATATGTTCATCATTACCATCCTCAGTAGTAACACACATAACATTTCCGAACTTTAACCCAAAGTGTTGTTTAGGAATCTCCAACACTTCTTAGTATCACCGCTAAAATTTCCGATATTATCATCATAATAAGAATTAATGCAAACTCTTGTAGACCTTTTCATTATACGACTGATTAGTTTCAAACTTTCTTTAATTGATATATCAATGTGATACATTCTCCTTAATTTTTAAAGCTTATCTTTCGCATTCATTAAACCTCTTAAATTTCTATTTACCCACGGCGAAACATCATGTTTCTTAAGTCGAGTTTCAGAAACTATAGCTCACTCGACATAAGTGACGGATCAGATATTGAGTTTAGTTCTGAAATGCCATTAACAGCCTTTCAACGTTTCTATTGTCACAATATTTCTTTTTTATACTATAAGAAAAATTGTCATGTACACTTTAATTTACAAAATTTATATGATCACTAATATCAACTTCTACAGACTCAATTTCCATACCTACATTAAGATTGGAAAATATATTGTCAATGCTAGTACCACTTTGAGGCTAGTATCACTTTGCGACAACTGTGGTGATCAAATATTTGAAACAATTCCAATATATTAATAGAATAAGGGCCATTTAAATCAATATTTGAATCCCCCAATACAATCGAAGAGCAAGTATCAGTGTCTTCTAACCTTTCTCCTATTATATATAAAAAGTCCAATATATTACACTTTTGGGATCTATAATAAGATAAAACTTGCAGTGGGTTTCCTCCAAACTTGACGTAATGCAATTTTATGTGAGCAATATTATTAAACCCTTCTGCATATCCTCCTTATTCTTTAATTCTGACTTAAATTTTATAAATGCATCTTTTGATTTCTTCTGAGCAAACTTTATGATCAGTGGTTTATTTTCTTTAGCTTTTCCGCTGAGAAATGCATCATCAATATATTTTCCAACGGAAGAACACATAACTTTCGATAACTCAATAGCTATCTATTTTTAATCTGTGTAACAAGAAGAGCTAGAATTCTGAAATTTGGCATGTGGGTCACTGATGGAAAGATAGAAAGATGTACAAAAGGGTTTTTGGAAATTCGACCTTTAAGTGTACTAAAAGTACTAAACTTTACTAAATTCAGTTCTAATTGTATATATATTGAGCATATATATATATATAGTAGAATCTTGAAATTTTATATGGAATACAGGTTGGGAAGTGGTGTCGATGTAAAATTACTGTTGGATTGTAAAATTGGTGTAGTTTAGGAAATTCGTACTTATTGTAACGAAAATTATTAAATTACACTAAATTTAGTACAATTTGGACTTTTCTTGAATTTATAGAGCTGAAAACCTGAAATTTGGAATTAAGATTACTGTTGAAGATTGAGCTATAGAGACATCTATCGAAATTCATATTTATGTGTAAGTTTCTTCATTTCTGTTGCGCGTGCAAGTTCGATGACACTTAAGTATGTGAACAACAAATTTAATACAAAATGCTTAAAGTACATTTGAAACCTTTATTCTTGTGAACAACAAATACAAAATACTTACAGTGCATTTGAGACATTTATTCGTATGAACAACAAATACAAAATGCTTACAGTTTATGAAACATAACTTTAAGAAGTAATAAAAATAAAAGTGCTAACGTTGCATTCAATACATTGTTTAACAAACTTAATTTTAAGAATGAATAAAAATAACGTTTCAGCCCCATTCTGGCACTCGAAAAAGAACCTTGTGTTTAATTGGCGCCCAACTAAAAATTAAAGGACCCAAACGGCTGCAAAGTTAATAAAGGCACCTCATAAAGCTGCAAACTGTTAACTAAAAACATCAAAACCTGTGGAAAAAGGCACCTCATAAAGCTGCGTACTGGTAACTAAAAACATCAAGAACCTGTTGAAGAAGGCACCCTATAAAGGCTGTAAATCAACACTAAATCCTCAAAAGCTGTGGAAAAAAAAACTTGTGGAGTACGAGAGAGTCAACGACATCCAAAATAATAACGGACAGAATAATAATAACAATAATAGCGCAATAAATTCAGCAAACATGGAGCAAACTATTGCCAGAATCTGTGCACAGCAATGCCAAATTGCCATAGCCCAATTTTTAAGACCTAGTTCAGACATAGCAGGCGAAGACGAAACTATCGACGTCTGATATAGAAAAACTTGACAGATTTAGATAAAGTACCCGACGTAGTGAGAAGTTTGAGAGAATTTTCAGGAAAAGCATCGGAATTCAGCTTTTGGAAAAAGAGTGTCGAAAGGATCCTTAAGTTATACGAATCTACAAAAGGTACTCCAAAATACTTTGCCATCCTTAACACCATAAGGAATAAAATCATCGGTAGGAATAAAATCATCGGTGCAGCCTTAGAGTCTTATAATACACCCCTTAATTGGAGTAGTATTTCAAAGTGTCTGACGCTTCACTACGCAGATAAGCGTGATCTTACGACACTAGAATATCAAATGACAACCTTAATACAAGGTAACAACAGTATCCAAGATTTTTATCAAGAAGTGTATTCTCACCTTACGCTTATTATGAATAAATTGTCATGTCTCGATGTAGGTAAAGAAGCTCTAGATATCCTAGCCCAAACTTATAGGGATAAAGCTTTAGACATTTTCATAAGAGGACTAAAAGGACAAATGTCAATTCATCTTGTCATGAAAGAGTTGACGAACCTCCCACAAGCACTACAATTATGTCTCAAAATGGAAAATCAATTCGCTAGAGCACAATTTGCTAACTCACATATTCCAACAGTTAAAAATAATAGACCAAATTTTCAGAGACCCATCCAAAAAATCATTTTCAAAATACGAATCAGATGCCATTTTATCCACAATTGGCATATTTACCACAACATTCTGGTGTTCGACAAAATTATTCTAATCCTCCTGTTTATCCTCGTAACAATTATAATCAACATAATTACCCCCAAAATCAAAATTTACAACCACCAAGACCAACAGCACCAAAACCTCTGCCCAAGCCTGAGCCGATGGAAATAGATGCTTCCATGCAATCCCGAGCTGTTAACTACATGAATAGGCCAGCACAAAATAATAGATTCTATGGAAAGAAACCATCAGAGCATTCTGACAAATTTAGGAGACCTGATAAGGCACAAAGAAATTTTCATGTAGACACAGATGAATTAGGTCCCACCGCTGAAGAATACGAAACAATGTTAGAGCAGTATGAAAATCAAGAACAATTATCTGATCTCAATGATTACATAAAAAATCAATATCATGTTCTTGACAACCATGACAAAGAAGATACACAAGAATTCGTAGATATTCATTTTTTAGATTAACGAATTCGTCCTTACCTTATTTGAATGTAGGACGAATTCAGGACAAATTCTTAAAATCTTGATTGATACTGGTTCGAATAAAAATTATATCCAACCTGGACTTATAAAAAATCCTTTAGAAAATAAAACCCCATTTTTTGCAAACTCAGTAGGAGGAAAAACAGCAATAACACAACACACTTTTATTAATCTTTTTGACAAAAATTGTTGCCCTCTACAATTCTTCCTTTTACCAACCCTTAAATCTTTTGACGGAATTTTAGAAACGATAGCTTAAAAAAATTATCTGCTGTAATTTATACGTCAAAAAACTATATGCTTATAGACAATAGAAAAAAAGTGAAAGTAAAGCAGAAATTAACTCGATCTGTGAACACTATCGACCTTAGGACAGACCATTTAACTCCACAAGAGAAACAAAAACTAGATCTGGTGATCCAAAAGCATAAATCACTATTTGGGGAACCAAATGAAAAACTTACTTACACTACGACAGTAGTCGCCGATATTCAGACTACCAATGTCGAACCAGTTTATTCAAAATTTTATCCCTACCCTATGCATTTGAAAGGAGAAGTAGAAAAACAGATAAAGGAACTCCTCGATCAGGGTATAATTAGACCTTCACGGTCACCATACATTTCACCCATCTGGATCGTGCCAAAAAAAATCGGATGCATCAGGCAAAGTGAAATACAGAATGGTGATAGACTATAGAAAATTAAATAAGGAGACAATTCGAGATAGATATCCCATCCCAGAAATAAATGAAATCCTACCACAAATAGGAAAAAATAAACTGTTTAGTGTATTAGATTTAAAAAGTGGATTTCATCAAATATTACTTAAAGAAAGTGATAGAGAAAAAGCTGCCTTTTCTATTAATAATGCAAAATACGAATTCACTCGACTTCCATTTAGTTTGAAAACTGCTCCGTCCACATTCCAACGAGCCTTGGACGACATTCTCAGGGAGCACATTGGCAAAATATGTTTCATCTATATGGATGATATAATAATATTCGCAGAGGATGAAGATTCACATCTCGAGAATATTTCAACCATATTCGAGACATTAAAAAAAGCCAATATAAAGGTACAACTCGACAAATGCGAATTTTTGAAAAAAGAAGTTGAATTCCTAGGTTTCATAATATCCGATTCCGATAAAAACAAACCCAAAAAGAGTTGAAGCAATAGAAAAATGTCCACTTCCGGTAACACTAAAAGACTTAAGATCATTTTTAGGACTTTGCACTTTCTACAGACGCTTTATTAGAGATTATGCCAAAATTTCTAAACCTCTGACAATATATTTAAGGGGGAGGCAGGACGTGCGTCCAAATACGTTTCCAATAAAATGGCCATAGATCTCGATCAAGAAGCAGTAGAAGCTTTTAATATATTGAAGAGAATATTGTCATCGGAAGATGTAATATTGGCATACCCCGATTTTAATAAAGAATTTGAACTTAAAACTGACGCTTCGCACTATGCAATGGGCGCAGTGCTTTCACAAGATAGTAAACCAATTGTATTTTTGTCTAAAACTTTCAAAAAGGAAGAGGAACATTATGCAACAAACGAAAAAGAGATGCTTGCAATTACCTGGGCTCTCAAATCCCGCAGAAACTACCTTTACGGTTCTGCCAAACTTAAAATTTATACCGATCTTAAAATACCAAACTTAAAATTATACCTTCCACTGGCATATGCATTGAATAATAAAACAGCTAATTTCAAGCTAAGAAGATGGAAAGCCTAAAGAACCAGCAGAGATAAATGCTCTGACTTCGACCCAACACAGTCACGAAAGCTCATCTTATAATATAATACAATACACTGACGCTCCGATAAACGCATTTAAAAATCAATTACTCATCTTTTCAGAAGATGATGAACCATCTTATAAATTTGAAATTGTCTTTCCAACTTATCACAGACATACTATAAATGAACGAAAAATTACACCAGAATTTCTCAGAGACATTTTGAAAAAATATTTAAACCCATCGATAACAAACTGTTTAAAGACTAATGACGAAATCTTGGGAGTATTGCAAGAAGTGTTCCGTGATAATTTCACACAATACAAAGTCAAATATTCAAGACAAATGGTAACCGACTTGAAAAATTATGAAGACCAAGAAAACAAGATTATTGCTGAACATAATAGAGCACACCGAAATAGCGTAGAAAATAAAACGCAGTTATTGACAAAGTACTACTTTCCCAGAATGCAAGCTAAAATTAAGAAAATAGTCGATCAATGTAAAGTTTGCAAAGAAAACAAATACGATAGACATCCTAGTAAGATAGGCCTACAGGAAACACCTATCCCACAAAGTCCTGGACAGATTGTTCACATAGACATCTACATAACCGAAAAGATATCCGTATTGACGGCTATAGACAAGTTTTCTAAATACGCTCAAGCAAAAATCCTGAAATCGAGATCAGCAGATGACATTAAAGAACCACTTAGGGAATTAGTCATATCCTTAGGAATTCCTGAAATAATAATTATCGACAACGAAAGATCTTTTAATTCCAAAGCAATAGTTTTCATGTTAGAAAATCAGTACAACATCAAATTGTTCAAAATCCCGCCGTACAGTAGTACTATAAATGGGCAAATTGAGCGGTTCCACTCTACACTGTCAGAGATAATGCGATGTCTAAAAGCACAGAACTTACACAAATCCTTCTCAGCGCTTTTACATAGATCCATTTACGAATATAATAACACAATACACTCAAGCATTCAAAAGAGACCAGTTGAAGCATTTCTTGGAAAAAGGGCAAACATGAGTCAGGATGATATAGAGAAAGAAAGATCCGAAATTGTCCAAAGGCTTAAAGAAAAACAAGCAGAAGATATTAACTATCACAATAAGAAAAGGACTCCACCAATAACCTATACGCAGGAGAAATCATATTCGTAAAAGAGAATAGGAGACTTGGGACTTAAGTAAAGCATACAGACAAGAAATAGTAAAAGAAAACCAGAATACGACTGTTATTACAGAGTCAGGAAAACCCGTACACAAAAACAATATCAGAAATTAAGAAATCTAATATTTTCAGATTTTTATTCGCCACGGCGACCACCTATGTCAAGATTCTGGACTATACAAACTTTCAAATTGTTGCGTTTGATTCCGGTTTGCCAAAAATTCAGGATAATTCATATCATTGACATCGACAAATATCAAGAAACAATAAATTCCCTACAAAACATCCTTTCCCAGAACATAACCAAACACCATTTCCTTCATTAAAATTCGAAAATGTACTAATGTGCAAACAAGATTTAAAATTATACGGAATCAAGAGAGAATGCATGAAATACAATAAGATAAGTATCTGTAATAGCATAAACTTAGAAGCTATAGAAAATAACACCTGTATTTCTAATTTGTTAAATAGCAAGACATCGAACTGCATGGTAACTGACAACTACCAACAGTTGAAGAAATTTCTCCAGGGGTAATCCTGTTAAATAATTTCAATGAAACAATTTTAATAAATAATGTTGCACAAAAACTTATTGGATCATATGTCATCCAATATAGCAACACAACATTAAATATTTCCGACAAATCATATTCCTTCTTTGAAATAAGCCATATTCAACCGGCGATTCTGCATCCTAAGGAATCTATTCTCAATATAGAAGAGACGCTCTCTTTAGAGTCAATTAAAGAAATTCAAATTAGTAAAACAAAAGCCATAAATTTATTGGGAGGCAAGTACGAGTGGGGTCAAACCACAAATTTTGATCTTACCTCCTTGGCGATAATATTGATAATCTTTTTTATTATTAAGTCCAAGATCTGCAAAAGGGGAAAAGAAATTATACTCACCCCGTCTATAGCAGATGCATATCCGTATGAGGCACGTAATCGTGTTTCTATGGCGGAAGTAGCGGAATTGCCGGGAATACGAAGAATTTCTCATATTCCATATTTTTGACCGATCGAGGACGCTCGGTTTAAAGAGGGGAGGAGTTAACGTTAATTTCTTCATTTCTTTTGCGCGTGCATGTTCGATAACACTTAAGTATGTGAACAACAAATTTAATACAAAATGCTTACAGTACATTTGAAACCTTTATTCTTGTGAACAACAAATACAAAATGCTTACAGTGTATTTTAGACATTTATTCGTATGAACAACAAATACAAAATGCTTACAGTTTAAGAAACTTAACTTTAAGAAGTAATAAAAATAAAAGTGCTAACGTTGCATTCAATACATTGTTTAACAAACTTAATTTTAAAATAAAAAAAAATAAAGTTTCAGCCCCATTCTGGCACTCGAAAAAGAACCTTGTGTTTAATTTGTACGAAAAGTACTAAACGACACTAGATTTAGTACAATTAGGACTTGGGTAAACGGAGAGAGCTGGAATAATGGTTGATTTTGAAATATAGAATTGAGATATGGAAGTGTACTAAATGGTACTATATTTGGTACTACTTGATTATGTGTGAATGGATAGAGCTGGACTCCAGAATTTTGGAATTAAAATTACTGTTGGAGTGTATGATTGGCGTAGTTTAGGAAAATCTTAATATATAAACAAAAAGTATTACATGGTACTAAATAGTTTACAAATTATTTTTATGGTGTTAAGTTTAGTACAATTTAGATTTGAATGAAGGGTAGAGGTGGAAAATTTATATTTGAAAATAAAATTACTGTTAGAGTACAGGATTGAGACAGTGTTGGAAATTCGAACTCATAAGTACTAAATATGTGGAATTGAGAAATTTTTAAAAACACGTGCTAACGTATACGAAAAGTTATAACTTGTACTAAATTTGGAAACATTTTGATGTTTGTGAACGGATAGAGCTGGAACTCTTAAATGTGGACTTAAGGTTATTATTGGACTGCATGAATGAGGTAGTTTTGGAAATTCGTATTTATGGGTACAATAACTCTCACTGACGGAGAGTTAGAAAGAAGTACCAAAGAATTTTTGGTACTAAATTTAGTGGTGGTGGTATGGAGGTAGTCTTGAAAATGTGTACTTATGTGTTCGAAAAGTGTTAAATGGAACTAAATGTGTAATCTGTACGTAAATTTAGAATTGGAATTTCGACATATTTTTAATCAGTGTAAGGAAAATAAGAAAGAGATTTCGGAAAATAGTGCTTATGTGTATGAAGAGTACTAAATGGTAATACAAATGATATTATATGTAGGAATAGAGGTGGAAATCAGAACTACAGTACAATAAATTCTACAGTATTCACGACTTCCATATGTTTTTTTCTTCCATTTCCGCATTTTACTAGTAAGAGAATATGAGAACTTTGGGGATATGACTCTTGTTAAAATTTGATGAACCTTATTATTATATTCCCCACCACTGTGTGCTCAAACCTAATAGCATATCAACAAAGCTTCGAGTGGTGTTTGACGCCTCATGTGCTACATCTTCTAAAAAATTAATCAACCAAATTTTATTGGTTGGTCCCACAATACAAGAGGAATTTCTTCTGCTGCTACTGTGCTTCGGCAGACATTGTGAAAATGTACAGGCAAGTCTTGATCAGCACAGAAGCACAATATATATATTGATGCAAATGCTATAAAAATTTATTTTTATGTTGATTATTTCCTAGGAGGTGCTGAAACTATTGTAGAGTTAACCGAGCTTAAACACCAAGTGACAAAACTGCTTAAAATGGAGTGTTTCGATCTAGACAAATAACATTCGAATCACGAAAACGATAATTCTGTAAAAGATTTAAACATATATGTCTCAATAGTCACGAATGCTTAAGAATCTCTTGGGATCAACAGAAGGATCATTTGTTTGTTTTCATTCCCCCCAAAGCAGAAAACGGATATAGTTTCCAAACGCTCCATACTATCATTGTCATCCACACTCTTTGATCCACTTGGACTTGTGTCACCTTTGATTATTGTATAAGTTCGATACATTACTTACGGCAATGTATATGTTTCCCCTTCTACAGCATTAAAATTAACCGAAGAGCGACCAATTAGGTCGCTCTTCGGAGCCCAATGGGGAAATCTTCTCTGCATATATTCCAGAAGCCTCATTCTCCTAGTTCGGATTGTAGGGGAGAGTTCGCTCTCTTCTACTATATCTCCTGGAAGCCACATTCGCTTAGTTCGGATGCAGAGAGGCGCTTTCCAATGCTGTGGTCGTAGTTGTTGATCACGGCCTTGATGTAGCTTTCCTGCTGTAAACACTAGTTCTCTCGCTATCGTAGTTAACGCACGCTAAGTAAAGTCTTGTTTCTCACGAAACCCATCTTCTTTACAATAAAGATTGAAAATATTTTCTAAACAATATTTCGTTTTTCTTTTCTCTATTTTTTGGGTTTCACTGGTACTCGGTATCACGCCAACAATTATAAAGGTGAAAATCATTCTTCAATAGCTTTGGATAATAAAGATTGGATGCTTGGCTAGGTTTCCTCGATGATCTTCAAAACTTACATTTATTTAACATTCCTCGTTATTGTTTGTCGCCAAATCCAGCATCAATACAAATACATGGCTTTTGCGATTCATCTATTCGGCCTTATGGTTGTTGCATTTACATCCGAGTTCAATCACGATCTGGTACGGTTTCTACATAACTATTTACATACCAAGGAGTTCAGTGTATCTGTGAACTGACTCCCAAATAGTTTTGCACTGGCTGAAACAACACACTTCCACCCTTTCAATTTTTGTTGGAAACAGAATTTCGGAGATACAAGAATCTATGAACTGCTACGTATGGGAAGACATGTGCCTTCTCATTTAAATCCCGCAGATATTGTATCTAGAGGTTCAACTGTTTCGGAATTGACGTCGTCTAATTGGTTTGGCGGTCCAACCTTTCTCGACCAAAATGAAGATAAGTGGTCTTGCTGATTGACCACTTACCTTCATTTTGAAATGAGTAATGGAATAAGTCCCGAAGAAGTCAATAAAGAAAAACGGAAATCTACACTCCTCCTGGAGATATAACTTTATAGTATAAGCAAAATTTTTGATGGATGCAGTTCGCACATAAGGGTAAATAGAGTTGTTGCATGGATATTTCGTTTTTGGCATTCCTTATCTTCTCCAAAATCTATGCTTTCTAATTATGATTGCCTACAACCCCAAGAATTAGAATACACTCTATTAGCTGTAGTTTGAAACGTGCAACAACAATTCTTCAAAGATGAAATAAAACGTGCAGTCAAGAAAAGGGATTCGCAGGGCCCACATAGGGGCCTTAATCCACTTGCCCATGTTCCTGAAACACAAAAACACCATGTGACAATGCCGAAGGAAAACAACTTTGTTAAATGCTACATTCGATATCTTCATATTAAAAAAATACATGCAGGTCCGAAGGCATGAGACTCTCTTGTGAGAATGTATTTTTGGATAATTAATTTACCAAGTCTTTGTCGCGCGATTGTAGATTTCTGTGGCTCCATAAATACGTATTTGAGAATCAAAGGAAATGTGCCATACAAAACGTATGTAGCGGTGTTTTCTGCATAGCAACAAAAGCTGTTCGTATCGAAGCTGCGTCGGATTTATCCACCGATCCCTTTAGTGGCGCTCTAAAAAGGTTAATAGGATAACAGGTTGGCAAACCTCTTCGCCAACTGATATTTTCTACGACAATGGTACAACCTTTGTGGATGCGAACACAAACCTCAAATATTTGAAAAGGTTTTTGTTTGATGAAAATAAGAAAACCACATAACTAATATCTGCGCCAATGAGTTTATAAATTTCAATTTTATTCCACCCATAGCACCTCACTTTGGTTGTCTTTGAGAGCCAGCTGTTAAATCAGCTAAGGGTCATCTAACTCGCACATTTATAAATATACGATTTATAAATGTGCGAGTCTTAACTGAAATAGAATCGTTTTGAATTTTTTCCATTCAGTTTTATTCAATATTTTCATAAACATTAACAATATGGCCCGCGCCAAAATTGACAAAATTGGGCCAGTTGGAAACACAAGAATTAAAAATCAAAATAATGTAAAATTACTTAGAGGAACATAAATAAAGTGTCAAATAAGCATTTCCATGTTAGATAATAAATAACCTTTTAAACGACTTTTAAAAATGGATAATGTATTGCTTTGTTTTAAAAACGCAGGTAAACTATTAAATTAGTTTTTTCTAGTCTACACCTAGGAATTTTTAGATTAGAAGAATTTCTGGTATTAAAGATATTTGTACGTTTATTGAATGTTATTGCTCTGTTACCTATATTGTTGACTGATTTATACACATATACTACTAAGTGTTTCTTATATAAGCCTCGTATGGGCAATATGCTCTTTCCGTAAACTACACACAACGACAATGTATTATACCGATTTGGTAAATTGTAGGATGTTAATTCACCTGTTACTTAATGCGCGTACACAATAACCAAATGTTCAATGTGGGAATGCATCAACGCGTTGTAAATCAATAGTCTAGTATCAACATTTAATTTCTTTCTTAGTTTAAATAACATACCAATCGCATAAGTGCTCAAATTGCTCTTCAAGTGTATACCCAAGTACTTAATTTAATTTACCTCCTTAACGAGACTACCTTCCAGAAAAAATTCAAAGGCATGATTCATTAAAGGAAGGAGCGGTCTAAATCGTAAAAGTCTTGTTTTGTTTTTATTTAAAACAAGTTTATTAGATCTCGCAAACTCGGCAACAAAAGAAGAATCTCGCTCCAATTGCATTCGCAGCTCTTTTTCATTCAGTATAGGGATACAAAATTGCAAATCGTCGGCAAACATCATAATTAACCCCGAAAGTCGAGTTTCAGAAACTATAGCTCACTCGAAATGCCATTAACAGCCTTTCAACGTTTCTATTTTCACAATATTTCTTTTTTATACTATAAGAAAAATTGTCATGTATACTTTTCTGTAATCTACAAAACACCATTGTATGATCAGTAATATCAACTTCTACAGACTCAATTTCCATACCTACATTAAGATTGGAAAATATATTGTCAATGCTAGTACCACTTTGAGGCTAGTATCACTTTGCGACAACTGTGGTGATCAAATATTTGAAAAATGCCAATATATTAATAGAATAAGGGCCATTTAAATCAATATTTGAATCCCCCAATACAATCGAAGAGCAAGTATCAGTGTCTTCTAACCTTTCTCCTATTATATATAAAAAGTCCAATATATTACACTTTTGGGATCTATAATAAGATAAAACTTGCAGTGGGTTTCCTCCAAACTTGACGTAATGCAATTTTATGTGAGCAATATTAACAAAGTTTACACTCTTACAAGAAATAAGTGCATTTAAAACGATTATTATCGTACAAAGACGTACCTCCGTAGCCATCACTACGGCAACCGTGCACCACACAGTGATGGCTACGGAGTGGAATACCATATAACTTGGTACAATCATAAGAAAGCCATGTTTCATTAACCGCAATAATTTCAGCCTATTTAACGGACTATCGTGTACAACCTTGTGATATTCGTCACAAAGTCGTACTGTCATTTTATGAGTGACATTTGTTTAAGCGCCACTTTGCAACACCACCGCTTGCGTTGTTTGCTAATCTTCTTCTTGGTTTCTCTTGGATTACATCCAACACCGAGATCTAGCAGCAATACTAAAAGGTAATAATATTGTTTACGACAATATTCCATACAAATAAAAATCTCCAATAATTCTATTGGACGAATTATTAATACCAACTGTGTGTGTTTTATTTCATTTCTTTTTTGGTGGTACTTATACTTTTCCCCCCTTTGCTCCCGCAAACATTGGTCCATTGCGAACCGGATAAGTGTCGTTACCACTAATAAGGATTTCTGCTTTCTTTCAAAGGTTTGGCTACGTCAAAACGCAGAAAATAACCACACATTTCCTCATCATAAACAACATCAATTGCAAACAACAGGTACGTAGAGTGCATTTTAGTGAGCAAGTGTTCAATTTGTTAAAAGAAAACAAAAAATATCGCTTAACCTACGTTCGTTCGAACAGTACCGCGCAGTGTTGTTAATGCTTTATATGCCTATTTTTCTATTTTTTCGTTACGCGAAAATAAAATAAAAATACCAACAAAGTGCATCAACCAGCAGTGCAGTGATCCGTGTTCTTATTATTCGCAAAACTAATACTAGTTTTGTTATTGTAATTTCCGAAAAAAAAAATAAGAAAAAATACAATAACAATTCAACGGCTATTTGTCTAACGTTGAGTGGTCATAAAAAATAACAACAAACACACATCACTGCAGTGCCTTGTTAATGCTTAACCATTGGTTTGCGTTGGTAGGCATATACACACGTACGCACACACAACACGCGCTATATTAAGGGGACTCACGAATCGTGAAAACTTAATATATTATTTGTGAAAAATATTTTTTTTTGAAAAAAAAAATAAATTTTATTTTTTTTTTTTTGGAGATTCCGGTGCGTGTCACTACTAAATAATTTTCGTACACCCTACAATCGGTATTATCGATTATTTTTATTAAATTTATCGATTTTTTATAATATGTTTAAAATATTTTTCCTGTGGGTTTTTCTCAAAATTTTAAACTTATTTCGTAATTTTTTGTTAACTTGTTGTCGCTACGTGTGCATTTTACAGTCCGGCATTTTTAACTAAAATTGTTATTTTTGAGAAAAATTTGAATTTTTTGATAATTTGTTCTAAATTTTTATATTCTTCCACAATATTTTTCTAAAATTTATAAAAATTTGTGTCCGCTTCGCTACACTGAGAGAAAGTTTAGCGTATTTACGGTACACTGAGAAAAATTGTCGTTGAATTTTACATTAAATTTCTTAATTGTCCATTATATTTTCGTGTTTTGAGCACTTTTTATACATTTTGCTGCTAATTCTGAAGAATTAAGTTATTCTTATCGTTAAAAATTTGAGTTTTTGAAATATATCTCCGATATATTTACACAAATTGGTGCTTTTGCCTTAATTACACACACATATAATCTTTTTGAGTAACATTTGGTAAATTGTCTGTTTGTTTTGCTAATTTTATTGATCGCTTACTCCTCTTGACTTTTTCATCCGAGCAACTGACGCTCTAGTCAAGTTCTCTGCCAAATTTTCTGACCTACGAGATGAAGACCTTGATATCTATTCGATGGAGATTCAAGGAAATGAAGCAAAAGAACTTTGGAGTAAGGTGAAAAATGTATCTGATAAGTGTTCAAATTATTTGCAAACCTCAAAAAACGCGTGTCCAGACGACTTCACTTCAGTTGAAACTAGGTATGATGCTGCTTATAACGCTTTTCTGCAGGTGTTATCCGCAATTCATAGAAAGATAGATGAAATTAAAAATAGGTCGGAAGCTATGGTTAATCAGCCACCAGCAGGTGATGCCACTAAATCCACAAGTCCTGGGGACTTGCAGGGCTCTTCACATAATGATAACTTGACTCATAGTCTTAATTTGCCTCCATGTGATATAGACGTGTTCATTTTCTTTATTGGCCCTCATTTAGGGTTTTCTTCTCAGCTGTCTACATTAACAATTCTCGTTTAAGCGAAATTGAAAAAGCTCGAGATATAGTCTCTAAATTTCCATTGATGCATAAAAGTTTCAATTTAGCTTGGAATGCATTGAAAGAAGCATATGATAATGTACGTATTTTGGTAAACAATCAGCTAAAAGTTCTTTTCGATCTTCCAGTTCTTAAAAATGAGTCAAGTTCAGGTTTAAAAAATTTGCAGCGTGGAATTAATAGTTGTGTTTCTGCTATGGCTATTTATGACGTTCCCACTGACGGTTGGGATCCCATATTAGTATTTCTGTGTCTGCAAAGACTACCCAAACAAACCGTTACACTATGGGAACAAAGCGTCAAAAATAAATCAGCGCTGTCATCTTGGAATGATCTGGACAATTTTCTTACGGAAAGGGTTCAGACTTTAACATGCCTTAGAGATATCAAAGGTATAGGTGATTCCAAGAAAGTAGATAGTAAAAAAGTGCGGACACATTTTACGAACGCTTCCAGTTCTCGTTCCACCTGTTCTACAACTTCCAATCGGTCATCTCCTGAATGTCTTCCAGCTGAACACCTAATCGACACTAAACTTCTCGATTTTGTTGAAGCCAGCAGTTCAAAGCCTCTTGGCATTCGTTGGAATGCTCAATTAGATGTATTTTATTTTAATGTAAAACCACTTACTAAAAAATCCACCTACAATAAACGGGAAGTGCTCTCTACTATTGCCAAATTGTTTGATCCTATTGGGTGGTTAGGCCCTGTTTTAATTGTAGCTAAAATTATAATGCAACGTATTTGGTTAGATCACATCGATTGGGATGATTCTCTTCCGTCTATGACGGAGGGTGCTTGGCAGAAATTCGTTGAGACGTACCAGGACGTCAATTTTATTCAAATTCCTCGATGGGTTAATTATGTTCCTGATTGCTCCGCAGAACTTCATATTTTTTCTGATGCCTCAGAGAAGGCATATGCGGGGGTGGTATACATTCGTATTATTGCCTCCAATGGTGACATTTCTACTCATTTATTGTCATGTAAAACTAAAGTAGCCCCTATTAAATCTATTTCTCGTCCACGCCTAGAGCTGTGTGGTGCGGTCTTGGCCTCTGAACTCTTCAAAGCCATTACCGCTGAGATTGATATACAATTCTCAAAAACATATTTTTGGACCGATTCTACGATCGTTCTATCTTGGTTGAAGAAAATTCCTTCTACATGGTCAACTTTTGTTGCGAATAGGGTCTCTAGAATACATGACAACGTTGGTAAAAATATTTGGCATCATGTATCTTCCGAAGATAATCCTGCTGATTTGGGAAGTCGCGGACTTACGCCCGCTGAATTGGCTTCTTCTCAAATTTGGTGGCACGGACCACATTGGCTCCGTTTAAAAAGTTCTGAATGGAAGTTGCGCGACTTGTCCGCTCTTCATACGGATGTAGAAATTCGTGCAATTAGAAGTCACTTTTCATACTTTGAAAATTTCGTTGATATTTTAGATAATTTTTCGTCGTTAGATAAGGCTTTACAAGTCGTATGGTTCATTTTTAGATTTTTTCACAAAATACATCCTATTATTCAAGCACAAGCTCCTACGAGCTCCGAACTAAAAAATGTGAAAATAAGGCTAATTGTGTTGGCTCAAAAAGCGTATTATGCTGATGAATATAGTTGTTTATCTAACAATAGGCCGACTAAATGGACGTTTAGTTCGGTCACCTACTCTTTCCAACCAACGACATCCTATTTTGCTTCCCTACCATTGCAAATTTGCTCCTTTGCTTGTTGAAAAAATTCATTTAATTTCCATTCATGGTAGAAATCAACTAATGTTACGTCTGGTGCGCAGTGAATACTGGATTTCCAGATTAACTTCACTCATTCGTAAAGTTATTGGTAATTGTAAACCTTGCATTTTAGAAAAGAAAAAGTCTTGTACACAGATTATGGCTGCTCTTCCTCCGTTATGTTTGTGTATTTGTTTGCTTTTCTACAAAAGCAATACATTTAGAGGCTACCTCAGATTTGTCTACGACCACATTTTTAGCAGCATTTCACAGGTTCATTTCGAGACGCGGATGTCCCAAGACTGTGTTCTCTGACAACGCCACCAATTTCGTAGGTGCTTCTCGAGAATTTGCGCGTGAATTCAAATCTGTTGTTCATGAAAGTCGCGATAGGATATGCTCTGCATATCAATATCAAGAGCTTTCTTGGAAGTTCATCCCAGCTGGGGCCCCACATATGGGCAGTCTTTGGGAAGCTGCGGTGAAAAGTTTTAAAAAACATTTTCGAAAACACGCTGTAAACATGAAATATACATTTGAAGAGTTCTCTACGGTTCTCTCTCGTATAGAAGCTTGTTTTAATTCTCGACCGATTTGTCCGATGAATGATAGTCTTGATAGTAATTTAGCTTTGACTCCAGGTCATTTTTTGGTCGGTTCTCCTATTTTATCCCCTCCGGAGCCGTTAATACAAGAATCTCCCTTGCATATCGTCAATCGGTATAGAAAACTTAAAGCGCTTACTCATCAGTTCTGCTTACGGTGGAAAGAAGAGTATTTAAAAAGTCTTCATAAACGCTATAAATGGAAATTTCCGCAGCGCGATATACAAACGGACGATTTAGTGGTAATTCGACATGAACAATTATCTCCAACATCGTGGAAATTAGGTCGGGTCATTAATGTTTTTCCCGGGACAGACGGTCGCGTTCGTGTCGCCGACGTAAAAACTGAAAATGGCATTGTGAGGCGTCCGGTGGTTAAGCTGGTCGCTTTGACCAATTAGATTTTTGTTTTCTCTTTAACTTTCGCGCCATCTTTATTTTTTTTCTTGTAGAATGGAAAATCAAAACAATATGTTCGCTACTCTTCCTGACTATGAGGAAGACATCCCCATGTCGGATGAGGAAAGAGATGTCGAAGATGTGGTTTTGGTTCCCCTAACGGATATTGAACATGCTCCAAACAAATGCACTAGTGCCGTAGCTGATGCTACTAGTATCGAACCTGCCCTCGCACCTTGTGCTGCTGTGATTCAGCCTGAGGCAGTGTTGCAGCCCATGGGCGGGATGTCCACTCCTCGACGGGAAATTGCACCGGGTGGTGCTGAAGGACGCTTTGACGGCAAAGTACCAGTGGCGACGCCAAAATCAACTGCGGGCTCAACGGATTCCGGTAAGCGTCGTTGTAAGTACTGTCCACAAAATCACCACATTCGACAATGCGGGCGATTCAAGAGGCTCAGCCTGGACAGGAGGATCCGAGTTGTGGTCAAGCACTCAATATGTGCTAACTGGTTGAATTACGACCACGTGCTCCGTGATTGCGGTAAGGATCCAGGCTGTAAGCAATGCAAGGGCAAGCATCACACATTGCTCCATCCTTCTGCCCAACTTCCCCAACAAAATAATAATGGTCCGGCTACTTCTTCGAGTACAACAAACGTCCGTCCGCAAAGAAAACTTCGTCTGCTTCTTCTTCGCATGTAACTTCGTTACATAGCATGGCAATCAAACCTATTATCACAATAAAAAAAATAATACCAGTCCGAGCAATGCTGGACCCATGTGCAGGTAGTAGTCGAATCTGCAATTCGCTGGTCCAGTCGTTGCGACTAAATTCCATCCCAGTTAGGCCAGACCGGTTTGCCCAGTTTACACTGGTCTCGACCTTCGACACCACCCAACGATTGTCGGTTTCCGCTCGGGATACAAATTTAGCCCACCTTATGTCCCCAACACAATCTGCCTCCGAAACTTTAAAGGAGCACTACGGAGGTATGATGCTTGCGGATCCGCAATTTTTTAAATCGTCCCGCGTTGCATTGGTGCTGGGTGCAGAAGTGTACCCGAAAGTGATGAAGTCGCAGACTTACACTAGCCCCGGTTTTCCATGGGCCCAACTTACCATCTTTGGATGGGTCTTGTCGGGTCCATGCCCAATGTGATTTCTACTGGATCACTTTCGCCAGACGAGTTTCCCGGGCCTTAACACTAATTTGTAAATTTAACGATTGCGCGGCATTGCGCTGCTTACTCAATGAGTGCAATCCTGTACAAAAATTAATAACAAAAATGAATAAAAGTAATAAAAAATATATATGTATTGAAAAATTGAATTGAACAAAAGAAAAAATGTAAAAAAATTGAATTTGTAAATAGTTAGAGTTAATTTACATTGCAACATAGCAAAAAATCGATTTTTTATCTCCGTCAGTTGATCGAGCTGTTTTAATTTGTCTTTAATACACCTTAGCTCATCTTTTATCGATATGTTGTCTACTTCCTTGCACAAATGACATATATAATATTCACACTCATTCTCGACCAGTCGATCATATTTACACTCTCCACAAGATTTTTTATCTATTTTTAGACTATTTCCAACTATTATTTCAATGTTCTCCAATTCTCTTTAACACTCTCAATCAACGAAAACAGTCTGTGAGTAATAAGCAGCTTAGAATAGTTAGGTAAAATATTTTTTTTATTCGCCATCGTCCGACCACCTGTAAAACGCAAGTGTATGCAAACAAGGTTGCCAACTGTATTCGAATTATGATTTAATGAAATCCTTGCATTTTAGGTATATAGTGTCGTCGCAATATTACTGATAAAATATCGAGGATTTTTGTTTTGGTTTACAACTTTAACCCTTAACCGACTCATTGAATGGGTCTTTTGGGTCCCCTTTTCCAGAAGTGAAAATTATCAAAATTCTTGAAAGGGGAACATTCCCCCCCCTCCTTTTTAGGTTGCCCCCGATGTAAACTTTCAAAACGCCGATACACGTGTGTTCTTTTTTTAACCCCTCTTTCATAATCTTTTGGAATTTCCCAGTAATTATCAAAAAAAATTGTCGCACAGTGTAATAATAATCTAAAATTGTTATCCTCAATTATGCAAACAAATTACTGTTTAGATATTAAATTTTCAAATTTTGTGTGTGAATTTTTATATCAGAACTTCACTGATGTCATCATATTGATTTTTTATATGAACTTCTATAAGTAATCTAAAATTTATACTTTTAGTACGAGTTTTCAAAAACCCTTTGGTACCTCTGCGCCCATTAGGAAACCATAATCCAAAGAGTTCTAGACCTTTCCGTTCACTCAATATCGGTGTCATTATTTTTAGTACTTTTCGATACCATTTTCATACATTTATAGTACGAAATTGCACAAACCCAGCCTTATTACACACATTCGTTCCTTTATAAAACTTTTTGTCCGTTTTTGGTTATAAGCCCTTTTAAAATTCTCGTAAGTTACTCTTTTTACATAGATAACATCAGTAGTGTTCACGGGTTATTTGTAATACCATTTGTATTTTGTTATTGCAAAATAGTCAGGCGCATTTACATTCTACATTGTATACCTTTTTTATACCCAAATGTCACTTGCAACAAATTGGAGTTTTTACGTTACCAGCGATACCATCTCACTGAGAAGTTCGTAGGTGACTTACTTCGTGGTTAAAAATATTTTCCCACTAATAAATAGTTGTTCTTTTAAAAACAAGATTCTGGGATTACGCCTGACAATTTTTCAGTAACACTATATATAAACATCTTTAAAAAAGTATAAATGTTTTCGTACTTACCTCAAATGATCGAAATTCAAGATTTGAATCAATTGATATCATGAATGCATTTCCCAAATTGCCGAGAGTCCTGTTTATTAATTCTTTAACCATTCCTTCTTGTGAAATATTACTCATAGCTAATATGCAGGCTGAAAAAACAACAATTTATATATTAGTAAATGTATTGAAATATTTTGAATGTTAATGTTAATTTATTAATGTTACACTAGGATGAGTTGCAAATGTTTGTCATTGTTGAACGTAAGAGGAATAAGATTTAATAGAAATTGTACTCGAGTACGCTTGTAACGAACACATTTCCTGACATATTTTTCATACACCCCTTTTACTCTTATAGCGATTTACGGATATGGCGAACTTTTTATAATGAACTATTTATTCGTTCCCAGGTATGGCATGTTAAGTTTCATTGTTTAAGATGATTTATATGATATGTGTTTTCATATGTACTGTCACTGTCGTATATCTATTGTGTGAGTAAAACAATGATTGGTCTTAAGAGTGTTTATTATTGTTCACAAGTTCACAGTTGCTCTTAGACTAAACCAATACTTATAACTAGTGATATACTTAGATAAATGCTTAATGTACTCATTTAGATCAATACATGAGTATGTAACATCCCTTTCCTCAACATATAAGATTATTCTTTCAAAACCAAAATTCAATTTATAGTTTTTATTTATTATTTGGTATTTATAAGTTAGTACTTTATATTTCATATCTTTTTGGGATTTTTATAGTCCTACCCGATTTTGTTACATATGGTTGATCATCTATAAGAGTATTATGTTCAATTTCAAATTGTGGGTTTGTAGAAATGTCTTCCATATGTATGCTGTTATTTAATATAGGATTTTGATTTTGCTCCACTTCATGTTGCACCATTGTTCCAGAATGAAAATCAGATAGATCAGATGCAGCAATTTCATTTTTTTCAGAATCATTAACTTTCCTGGGTCTCAAATGTACTCTATTTCTTCTATATTTCACTCCTCTTTCATCCTGAACATAATATGACCTCTTAAACTTCATACTATCAACCACAATTCCTGAAAACTAATTAGAATTTGGATCTCTTTTAAAATAAACTTTATCACCTATATTGAATTGACATAATTCCTTACTTTTTCTATTGTAGTACCTGGTAGACTGTTCTTTATCCTTACCAAATGCATTTTTATATTCTTTGAATTTAATGACTTTTGGTTTTAATTTATTTGATAAGACGGGAATGTTCATTCGTAAGTTTCTAGACATTAAAAGTTGTGCTGGAGACGCAAATTATTCTTTTCAGTGTTACGATAATGTAATAATGCTAGATATGAATCTGTCTTGGACTCTTTACATTTTTTCAGAATATTTTTGATGATTTTCACTAAACTCTCAACTTGCCCATTGGATTTTCCATGATATGGACTTGTAACTATATGCTCTATGTTCCATTCATGTAGAAATTATTTGAATTTCAACAATTGAAATGGTGGACCTCCATCTGATACTAATGAAAGGGGAATACCATGACGAGCAAAAATAGATTTTGAATGTATTATAACATTTTCAGCCGTAGAATTATTTTCCAAAAAACAAATTTCAATAAATTTAGAATAATAGTCTGTAACAATCAGTACTGACCTGTTGAAAACGAAATTTTGTTATTTCATAATTTCTTAATGGCTCTCTCGTATTTGACGATCTAAATTCTGCACATACTAAGCATTGATCAATCATATTTTTAATATCAACAGACATACTGGGCCAATATAAAATTTCTCTTGCCATATATAAACTTTTGTTAATAATTAAATGACGTTTGTGTATTTTTTCTAACATATCTGAACGCATTGAAGATGGTACTATCAATTTATTTCCCTTAAAGACTATGTCATTTAGTACATGTATTTCACCTTGGAAATTCCAAAAAGCTTTTAAACTGCTATGAACCATGTCTTTACTTTTTGGCCATCCATTAATGTAATAATTTTTTAAAATTTGTAAATTTTCATCAGAATTTGTTGCTTTAGCCAATTTATCCAAATAGGGTTTAGTTACAGCAAGACTTGAAAATATTACATTAACATGACATTTTAAATCTGACTCATAATGGGAAATATAATTTTCTTTCAAAGCTTTCTTTAATAAGTTTCTTAGAATTTCGGTTTTTTCTGACATATTTTCTATAAATGGACCTAAAAAGTTTACCACGCCTAAGAATCTTTGTAAATCATTGTTATTTTTGGGAACTGGCATTTATTTTATGGCTTTGACTTTTTCATCGTCAACTTTGACACCTTCCTTACTAAAAACATACCCTAGAAATCTCACTTCCTTAAGAGAAAACTTACATTTCTTTTCATTCGGCTTTAAATTGATTTCTCTTGCCCTTTCTAATAAATTTGCCAGCCTTTTGTTATGAATTTCTTCCGTTTCACCATAAACCAAGATATCATCGACAAATATTAGAACTCCATCCATATCTCCTAAAAGATCTCTCATGACACTATAGAATATTTCAGTTGAAGCATTTATGCCAAAGGAAGTCTGAAATATTTATATCTACCAAAAGGTGTTTGAAAAGTACATAAATCAGAGCTTTTCTCATCCAACTTGAGACACCAAAAACCTCAATATGCATCTAAATGAGAAAAACAAGACGCACACTTTAACTTTGACCAGATATCATCTATATTTTGTAATTGATAATGTCCTCTCATTATGTATTTATTTAAATTTCTGGGATCAAGGTATACTCTCAAATCTCCTGACTTTTTAACTGTGACTACGATGGAATTAACCCAAGTTGTAGGCTTTGTAACTCTTTGTATCACCTGCATGCTTTCCATACTTTCTGGTGGATAAATACATGGAACAGCATCTTCTGACAATTTCAGCGAACCTACAGGTGGAAGACATCCAAGACCCTTAAAAACATCATTAAATTTATGAATAATTTGTTTACAATATACCAATTTTTGTACACGTTAGTATCCCTAAGACTGTTGGGCACTCAGTGTCTCTTATGACAAAAGGAATCGACTTAACATCATCATTAATTTCACAAAATATGTCACATTGACCAATTACTGAAACGCTTTTACCACTAAAGCCTGACAATAGAACAAAGGATTTGCACAACGCACTTTCTAAATTCAAACTTTTAATGTTTTTAATGAAATGACATTTATATCAGCACCTGTGTCAAGAATGCAATTTACTTTTTTGTTGTTGACATTAATCAATAATCGCCACGACTCTTTAGAATATGACTTATTTTGGTTCAATGTTCCAATGAAAAATTGATTTGAGTTATCCTGTTCACTTTCTACTGTATTTGACTCTAATTGCCTGACATTTTTATTTTTAAAACAAAATTTAACATAATGACCATACTTATTACAAATTCTGCACTTAGCTGACATCGCTGGACATTTAAATCTGTGTTTCTGACCACTTTTACAACTGTTGTTGTCTCTATCTTGCTCATTTTGGTGGTACTGCTGCTGACGATATTGCTGTTGCCTCTGCTGATAACCAACGCTGCTGCCCTTTCGGTTGTCTCTGTTGTTGCTTCTGCCATAACCTCTGCCTTGACGAGTGATATGCATGATATTTTCATTTGTTGTTGTTGAGTTCTCCTCTCTCATTATCGTTTCTGCATTTTGCTGAGCAATGATCACTGTTTTTGCTGAGCAATGATCACGGTTCTTTGTAACGGTGCAGTAGGCGTTGACGAATGTGCGAAATGCTGGAATTCATATTGGCAATGAAAACATCTCTAACCAACGATTCTCTTAAATCACCAAATTCACATTTTGTGCTTAGATTTTCTAAATCCGTAACAAAATTACTAATATTTTCACCAGACTTTTGTTTCCTCACGAAGAATTTTTGTCTTATTATGGTTAGATTTTTTGTAGGCTCAAAATATGTATCAAATTTTAATTTCACTGCAGACATTGTAGCACTTTCCATGTCAAGACTAAATGAATTAAATATTTCCATACTACAACTACCCATTGAATGCAGGAGAATAGCAACTTTTCTTTTTTCCGACTCTTTGTCTAGTCCTGTGGCCAATAAATATATTTGAAACTGTTGCCACCATTTTTTCCATTCTGCAGCACTTTCATTCTCCAAATTTATTGATGTGAACAACTTCGGCAATGACGAAGAAAAGTTTGCCATGGACTTGTTCTCGTTTTCCATTTTTAATTGTTTTTCAGTTTTCACTTAGATTTTTATTTTTCATTTAATTTGTTTGTCACGACTGAACTTTTTTTTTATTTGACAAATGATTTTAGACCATACTCACTCCTGACACCATGTCTTATATCTATTGTGTGAGTGAAACAATGATTAGTCTTAAGAGTGTTTATTATTAATGTTCACAAGTTCACAGTTGTTCTTATAACTAATGATATACATAGATAAATACTTAATGTATCAATTACTCATTTAGATCAATACATGAGTATGTAACTTTAAACTTTAATGTGTCAAAACGATATACATTTTATTTTGGAGACGTCATTTACGCATCCTTTACGCACCTTTACACCGTTATTTTTCCAGGAGTTGCGTTTCTCGTCATTTTGTTGTATTCTTTCCTTTTAGCGTGAAAGTTGCCCCAGTATACTACAGATTTCTTACGGCGAGCTCCGTTGTGGAGTCTTCGGATCCTTTTACATTGGTTTACTCCGTTAGTATAATTATGGTCAGAGAAGTAGTACTCCTTTGAGACTCTCCATTCTTGAAGATCGAGTATATAGTTATATCTAGTATCTCCTTTCTAACTCCATTAACGAAGGGGGGCTATATATATATATATACATTAAGTGTTATTTGGTCGTTAGTATTAAGGGAAACCACAAATTAAGTTAATCCTTGTTTATACTATAGCTATACACACACAGAGAAGCGTGTCAAAATTTGGAACCGATTGGACTATTTGTTTTTGTGTTGTCATTCCCGCCATTCGTAAAACACTGCTTCGAGAAAAAACGTTTAAAGATTGAAAATCACTCTTGCCGTAACTTGATTCTGGCACAATAAATCAACTATATCTTCAAGTGTTCTTGAGATTTTCACTTGAAATTTTGTAGGTACATTCTTGAATTAGTGTAGATTCGAAAAACGAAATAATATATATATATATATATATATAATATGTATATATATATATATTAAAATTCCATAAAATATATATATATATATAAGAAATTATATATATATATATAAGAAATTGCAAAATGAAAATTCCATAAAAAAAAATTTTTAAAATTTTTTTGCGAGCACATTCATCATTTTTGGTGATTCGAAATCTGTTCGCGTTCACAAATTCGGATGCTGCACACAAAAGTTATAACGGTTTTAAATCTAGTATTTCAAATATAAATTAAATTAATTACGCTGTTGATATTTATATTTGACCTGGCAAATTGTTAATGTTTTTGATGATGTTTCGGCTAAAGGTCAATGAAAAACTTTTTTTATGTTTTATTTAGTTTTTTTATTCTTCCAATATTTCGATTGTCATCGACAATCATCATCAGGGATAAAGTTTTTTTTAATTTGTAAAGGAAAAGTGTCTACTTAAATTAAACATCATAAAGCGTCTTTGCTACTGGAGACAGGAAATCGGCCGGTACGAGGAAATAGGCCTGTACGATTCACCTCACATCCTTGTCTGGCTTCAGTAACGGGACCTGTCTAGTTTCCAGGGTTCAGGAACAAAGCGGGAGGCTGCAGACATGTTGAGTACAGCAATTAAGTACTCTACTCCAAGTTCGTCCAATAGTTTCAGGACCCAACGCTTTGGATGAATTATCGTTTCAAATGTCATCTGCAACATCATCCTTCGTAAATTGTGATGGTAACATCTCTGCTCGGAGAGTTCTAATACGATGAAGCACACTCCTTTTCGCCTTGTCACTTTTGTCACCATTATGTCGTTAAAAGTGACAGCCGTTCTATCATTCTTCCTTATGCGGATTCGTAAGTGACTTAACCGTTTCCCACAATTAATTGTTGCGGCACCAATGTAGCAAAGCTTCAGGCGGTCTAGCCACTTTTTCCGCTTATGCTCGCATACTAATCTGTTGACTTCAAGGGTGAGTTCTTTAACAATTGGGTCTTCAGGTGTTGTACGACGAAAATCATTCGCAAGCACAGTCACCTCTGCTCGAAAGATTGGTCTCACTTCGGGTATACAACCAGCAGGTATATGGCGGGCGGCTGCAGAAGTGATGATGATAGGAGGTTGTCTGAACCAAAAGAAATTACGGTTGCCAGACTACGTCATTTATCAGACCCGGTGCCACAATGGTGATGTCCGACGAGCTGTGGCGATCTCTAATTCTAATTTCATCCTCAATCACCGTGCAAAATGTGGAGCTGTAAATTTAATCTGCCAGCGCTGTACCCCTCTGGGCATTACCTAGGACGGAATGCCAGAGCTCATGATGGGCATTGTAGTAATGTAATGCCGGGTAAATAACGCGGGATACAACTATTCAACGGCGGGATGTACACGTTAAGCATTTCTATCTTAGAAGTATCACACTTTACAGCTACACCCAAACACTCCGTGTAGCTTAGGCCAGATAGATCTTAGGCCAGATAGATCAGCCAACCGGAAATTTTAATTGCGGGTTTGGCGTTCGTCAGCTCTTCCGAAGACCTAATCCTCTTCGCCACATCCGAGGAAGTGGAAGTACTGTTAAGTTTATCCTTCTGAGTATTGACTTGATGTTCAATTCTGTTTCTCCGGTTCATTCTGACTGTTCTATATTGTAGCGAGATTGGCGATGTACTTGCTCACTCTCTGCATTGCTCATATTTTCAGGGCGGTTGTATTAGCCGCCCTGTGTGATAATCCACATTCCCCCTATACGCCCGGTTGGAGACTAGCTAACTCTTCAGGAAGAAAAAAGCGACAGTACATATGTAGAAAACTTTTTGTGTAAATATACCTTTAATGTAACAGAATAAAGAATTATACGCCAATTAGTGATGTCAAGTGTAGGAATTTATCCCTTTTAGAGAAGTGAAGGATTTTTTTTAAATTGCTAATATTTTAACAACTAAAACTTTCTTGTTACAGTAAACGTTAAATTAAAATATTAAATTAATTTGGTAACACCATTATAATATGCAGTATGCAATGAATTGTTGGATTTTTGTGCAGTTAATTTCTTTTAACTAATTTCTCTGTATTTTACCCTCCACCATTGGATAAAGTGTATATTATATATGTGATTCCATTTGCAACGCAAATATTCACCGGAGACTCCATAAAGTATACTGTCGAGTACGCTTATAACGAACGCCGGTTCTAATGAACACATTTAATGTCCCGAAGTTTTAATACATATTTTTCATACAATTTTGTATTTTTATAGCCCCAAAATTTCACTTTAATTTATTTTAATTTGGTTATAACGAACTTCCCACAAGTACTCTTAATACTTATCAAGGACAATCCTCATAAGAGTTTATTTTTGCTCTAACTCTGGTAATATTTACAATAAATGTGTGTACTATCAAAAAATTACACAAAGACTTCCACTTTTAAACTGAATATATTTTTTTCTAATATGTCTTGATTTGCCTTACCTTGGATATAACGGACTTCTTTTATAATTTGTTTCTAATTTGTTTCCTCCTTTTTTCCTCGCTCTAGCCGTACTCGACTATATATTCTTTATCAGAATGACATTCAATGTCGAATTATGCATGTCCGTCTCCCGAAATCGCAATATTTTAGAAAGAGCTTTAAAATTGTGCACTAACATTGATATTTCTCCTAGGATGGTTGGTATTGCAAATGGGTATATCGGGATATATTACTAACAGAAGTCTCAACTGGATTTCTTGATACCTAAAAGATAGGACAGAAAATGTATAATTTAATATCACAAGGCAGCCATCTAGGTCCTCTTCTATTTTCTGTATTCATAAATGACCTACCTCAAACAATAAAGTTTTCATATATCCTGATGTATGCCGATGATTTGAAATTAGCGCTGTCTGTTTAATCAATATTTGGTAACAATTGTTACTAAATGAGAGAGCAAGTTTGACAGTTCAACAACAGCAAACTTACTGGAGTTTAGTGAAGGAATTTTATCCAGTAAGATTTTGCAAACTCAGTCATTTTTGGATTAGCTGTTTTATGACCAAAAACAACAATTATTCAAAACATTTTTTTTAATTTGCAAAGCTAAATTTGAAGTTAAGTTGTATAAAAATTACAGAAAATGGAAGAAAATTGGTATGTAATGCAAAGTTTCATTAAATTAGAAACTAATTCCTAATATATTTTTAGGCAAGTTCCAGATAGAGGACAATGTATTGATGCAGAAAGCTTAAATGTTCCCGGGGAACATACCAAATCAATTTTTCTTTTATTATTCATTTTATTTTGAATATTAAATGCAATAAAAATAATTGTGTTCATCCTTTGTTGTTTATTTTGGCGGAAATCTAATGTTTTCTTGAATCAGCTGTTTATTTGCTAAATCTTACTAAATGTTGGCTTTTTACTTTTTTCAGTATTATCGCAAAAGAAAGTAAAAACGGCTTACTGTCTGAACTAGAACTTACTGAATAAATATTACTGGAAAAGTAACCAGACTTACCTATTATTTCTCAGTTTTTCAGACATCTCAAGTAATGGTTTGTTACAAGATGATTTGAATTCGTTTACGAATTGGTGTAATATTAACCTTATGAAAATAAATTACTCGAAATGCAAACTCATGAGATTTACAAGAGGTTAATTGATACTGATTACAAACTTAACAACTACTCTCTGGAAAAAGTTAATGAGTTTGTGGATATAGGAGTTCTTTTGGATCGTAAACTGAATTTTAATTCTCACATTTCAGTAACAATAAACAAAGCCAAGTCAGTGCTACAGATAGACTTTCCCTCATCAATCTGCCAACTTTAAAAAGCCGAAGGAAAACATTGAATGTATAATTTCTTTTTAATGTAATAATGTGTGACGTTAATGCAGGATTTTTAATCAACAATATTTGCTTCAATATTCCCCAAAGAGCTACTGGCAATTATGTACCACTAGCTGTTCAATTTTCTAGAATGAATTATTCAAATGCAGATCCCTAAACAAGAACAAGATTTTAACTAATTATATAATCTTATTGATTTTTCTATGAATCGTGAAACATGGAAAAGTAAAATTGTAACACTTTGTATTATATAGTCTGTAGGGAAAGTGTCCATAGACTTATAAATAAAATAAAAATATCGTTTTGGTATAGGCCCCATATAACGTTACCACCAAATATTCGGTATTATAGGGATTTTTTACAACCGAAATGGCTGCAATTTGTAACGTTTGGTTCTCATTGGCTGTCGAAATCTCGAAGAGAAACTCAAATACATTTTAAGGAAATAATATTGCACTATCTGTATATATTCGAATCTACCCCAAAGGTACTTTTTATAGTTTTTTTTTTTAATTTTTTCTATCAATCTTCTAAAAACATTATATTTTTAATTTTTTAAAAGAATGCACATTGAAATTAACTACTTATTAATAATACTGCCTTAAAAGTTGAAAAGTTTTATCCACGAAAAAATACGTGCATCTAAATAAATTTATTAGCTAGATATTTCAAGCTTTGCGAAAATTATTTATTTTGGTATTCGATACCTATGTATCGTAGTGTAGTAATGTACAGTGAGAGCTTCAAATCGAAAGCGCGATTGCCGAATGTGCCCCAGTCGCCCCTATAGTTCTAGCCATTTGCTCCTCATGTGCTCCTCCTTTAGGGTGCCTTTGTGTATTTCATTAATTAAGTCGATTTAAATTAATACTCGATTTTAAATTTCGCGACTTTCAATGAGCTGGTAAATGAATACTAATGCTAATGTTTGATTCAAATCGGACATCCCGTTCGCCTGATATTGGATTCATAAATATGAAAAATGTGTACCATTTGTGTGGGAGGTACCAGAAAGAGTCGACAAATGGGTCCCATCTGCAAACTTGATCTATTCTTGTAAAGGTATTAGGATGTGCAAAGTTTGATTCAAATCGGACATTCCATTAGCCTGATATTGTATATATAAGTATTGAAATTTTTGACCCTCTGTGACCCAATGGGTCTCATCTTTCTACTTGATCTAGGCTTGGTAAAAATAGTAGGTTGTACAAAGTTTCTTCAAAATCGGATAGTACGTTTCCATGTTATTATAAAACTAATTTTTAGAATAATTTTGACCATTTTGTAGGGGAGGTACCAGAAGGATTGGTTCGATATTCCCCATCTTCGAACTCAAACTCAGTTAGATGAAACCGATTATTCCCTTCGAGAGTTATCGTGCGCACCCACCAGACAGACGGACAACGAACGGACATGTGTAAATCGACTTCAAATTTTCTGAAACCGATTTGGTCCAAAGAAACGTGGGGTCTAAAACCAATATATTAGTCATAAGGCCGAGGGTATAATAATGCAATTAACCGGTGAAAGTAAGAGGAAATTAATTTTTGATGACATGAATTTTGAACCAATTAAACGGTAAAATCAACTAACAGGGTTTAATTATCCGAGGAATCTTACATGTGTTTTCCTATGCTATATTTTGTTGCCCCATCATGTGGTTCAATTAATCGTGGAAACCAATTAACCGATATATATATATATATATATATTATTTATTTAATTTATTATTATTTTTTTATTTTTATTACTATTATTTCTTTTTTTTCTTCAAGATTTAAAAGAGATAAAATTTTTTTTATAAAATTTTATTTTTTACCCCCAATTATCAAACACTGCTTTCAGACACTTAGACCAAATTACAAAAACAGGTTGTAAAAGGTAAACAGATAGGCTTACAAATTTATTATTTTCTGTTGGATTGTTTATATATATATGGGCAATATTGCCAATTTTTTAATATTCCATTTTCAAAAAATCAGCTTTTTTGTTTTTGTGGCACATCAATGATTTTTGGTACACATATAGAGAAAAATGTTCTGACTCCGAAACCGTTCGCGATCAAATTTTTGGTTGATGCGCGCAAAAGTTATCGAGGTTTTAATTTTGGGCATAAGAAAAAAATCGTAAAATTGCGCCGTTTATTATATTGACCAAAAACGTTGATATATATCTTCACGATAAAGTTGCACATATTCGCGAAATATGAGAAAAATAAAAAATATATAGCAGAATACATCAATATTTTCAATATATTAATGACATACACACACCTAAAAAATAATTTAAAAATATCTACATAATCTAAACACCATAATGAATCAAATGATATCAAAATCACACAAGTCCGTGTAGCGGTTTCTAAATCAAAGCGACAGCAAAACAAGATATTGAGGAAAAATATATGTTTTTGGTTCGAAAAAATAATGTCGTCATATTTATTTTTTTAATTGTATACAAGAAATTTCAGAAAAAAATGTTGGGGTTATTCTGCTATTTTACCCGAATTTCACCGAAAAATTGACATATATAATAATAATCAATTTTGTGTATAAGTATACGCCTTGCGATAAATCTTAGAATTCTATAAATAGGAATAAATCTTAAAATAAAATAATATTATGAAATATACATTTTAAATTGCGTGTAAATCGCGTAATTCTCAAAATCATTTGATGCGCATGCGGTTTCCAGGAAGTACTGAAGTTTATCTTCCAATCCATATATATTTTGCGAAATTTCAAAAAGTCGTAAAACGCGAATAATTTCCGAAAACTCCATATGCCATTAACGCGCATCCGATTTCGGTGTGCACCCTAAAAAAATACATCGATCTATACCGATTTTAATGTGGTCCATTAAGAACCATGGATGTGCCAGCTCACACTATTTTTGAGATAAATTGCGTCTAAATCGCGCAATTCTCAAAATCAGTTGATGCGCATGCGGATTCCAGGAAGTACTGAAGTTTATCTTCCAATCCATATATATTTTGCGAAATTTCATTTGACGGCTAAGATGTGCCGCATGTTACATTGAAGTACCCAAAAAGTCGTAAAACGCGAATAATTTCCGAAAACTCCATATGCCATTAACGCGCATCCGATTTCGGTGTGCACTCTAAAAAAATACATCGATCTATACCATTTCAATGTGGTCCATTAAGAACCATGGATGTGCCAGCACAATCTATTTTTGAGATAAATTGCGTACATCTCTCTTTCGGCTGAAGTTTTTAAAGTTCTCTTTTCGAAAAAGATCAAAATCCATATGAGGTCATTTATTGAAGCGGAAATGATACTCAGAAAACGCAAGTAAATCCGCGATATTTTCAAAAAAATTTTCATGCCAAATTTCGTGTTTTTGGAAGGCCAGTTCCCGCCGTTCTAGTAGATGGATTTTCACGAAGAAGATTTTATATCATCCGAAACGTAAAAAACCTTATTGATCGCGGGTACCCATATCATTCAGTTGACAGATCTAAAAATTTGGCGCGAAAAATAGGTTTTTTAGAAATTTGATCGCACAAAATTCGCACCTTCGGATGAGTATTACTCTGAATCTGTGCATACTACATACACAAAATACATATCAAATTACGCAGATTCGCGACTACAAAAATCTTATAATCGATTTTTATAAATTCCTGTTTGCGTATTAATGCTAGAAGTAAAATTAAAAAAACACTCAAAATTGAGCTTCAAAATGTCAGCATCATTTAAAGGTAGATGAAGTTAAAATTTTGAAAAATGATACATAAGGGGCGTAGTCCCCATTTTGTTGGCTTCTAGTTTTACTTTGACACGAAGACCGTGAAATGAGTGGCTTAATCACAAATCGATAGAGAACATAAAAAAACTGGTTCGCCTCAACCTGTTTTTACACATTTTTTTACATTAAAGTAGACACAGCTTCCACCAAAATAAAGTTTGGAGGTCAATATCATGAACAGTTTGCAACGACAGATCAATTAACCCAAAACTATTCACTTTTAATACTATACTTAAGTAGTTCCCTATACTATACTATACTATACTATACTATACTTAAGTAGTTCCCCTTTATAACTCGGGAACTACTTAAGTATATGAAAAAAGTGAATAGTTTTGGCTTAATTGATCTTTCGTTGCAAACTGTTCATGATATTGACCTCCAACCTTTATTTTGGTGGAAGCTGTGTCTACTTTAATGTAAAACCAGTAAGGAAAGTAGTAAAGTCGGGCTGGGCCGACTATATGATACCCTTCACCACTTTGGGTATATTCTACATATGTATCCCAACAGACGACGCGATTTTGTTATAAATCTATATCTGAACCGATTTCAGGGAAAATTGCCAGAGACTAATTTATATTACTTCAGTACGTTGTGTCATTCGACCTTGCTATGGATCTTTTCACGCAGCTTAGCAACATCATTTTAGGCTTAATTCAGTACTTCAGTAGTGTTGGCGGTTTATTTGGGATATCATTTGTATTTTGTTTTTATAAAATACAACTATCTATTAGTGGGGAATGTATGGCATTGATTGCCGAGGGGTAAGGCAGGGAAGACTATAGTTTCGGATCACGCCACTGATCCTCATAAGTTCCCTTAGTTTTTTGTTGGGATATTCTCCCCAGAAGCTATTGCTTCCATACAGAAAAACTTTCATACCCAAATGTCTCTTGTAACAAAGCTAAGTACTTAGCTGACCAACGTACCCTATACCAAAATTCGTGCAAATCGGAAGACATATAGCGACTTTGGTGCACCAATTACATAAAATCGGACGAAAATATATATGGGAGCTATATCTAAATCTGAACCGATTTTCACGAAACTTTGCCACATCATTCTAGACTTAATTCAGTACGCTATGCCAAAATTCGTGCAAATGAAAAGATTTCCAGGGACTCTGGTGCACCAATTACCTACAATCGGGCAAAAAAATTTATGGGAGCTATATCTAAATCTGAACCGATTTTCATGAAACTTAGCACAAATTATTATAGACCCAAATGCCAGTACGCTATGCCCAATTTCGTGCAAATCGAACGATATATAGGGTCTTTGGTACACCAATTACCTTAAATCAGATAAAAATATATATGGGAGCTATATCTAAATCTGAACCGATTTCACGAAACTTTGCACACATCATTCTAGACTTAATTCGGTACGCTATACCAAAAGATTTCCAGGGGCTTTAGTGGACTATTTACCTAAAATCGGGCGAAGATATATATATATATATATGTGAGCTATATCTAAATCTGGACCGATTTTCACGAAACTTGGCATACATCATTCTAGACCTTATTCATTACCCTGTGCCAAATTTCGTGCAAATCGATAGATATATAGGGACTTTGGTACACAATTTACCTTAAATCGGACGAAGATATATATGGGAGCTATATCTAAATCTGAACCGATTTTCACGAAACTTTGCACACATTATTCTAGATCATTCATTACGCTGTGCCAAATTTCGTGCAAATCGAAAGATATATAGGGGCTTTGGTACACAATTTACCTTAAATCGGACGAAGATATATATGGGAGCTATATCTAAATCTGAACCGATTTCTATGAAATTTTATACACATCATTCTAGACCTAATTCATTACGCTGTGCCAATTTTCGTGCAAATCGAAAGATATATAGGGATCGTTTACATTAAATCGGACGAAAATATATATGGGAGCTATATCTAAATCTGAACCGATTTTTCACAATTTCTATAGGGTTCGTCCTTGGGCCAAACAAATGAGCTGTGCCAAATTTCATCCAATTCGGATCATAAATGCGACCTGTACTTTGTTTACACATTTAACATCTACAGACGGACGGACGGACATGCATAAATCGACTCAGAAAGTGATTCTATGCATTTTCTCATAAGGAACCATGGGTCTATCTCGATTATTTTTGCCTGTTACAAACATATGCACAAAGACATAATACCCTGTACCAGAGTGTGGTGAAGGGTATAAAAATGTGTAAAAACAGGTTGAGGCGAACCAGTTTTTTATGTTCTCTATCGTTTTGTGACTAAGCCACTCATTGCACGGTCAAATGAGTGGCTTAGTCCCCCATGGGGACTACGCCCCTTATGTATCATTTTTCAAAAATTTAACTGCATCTACCTTTAAATGATGCTGACATGTTGAAGGTCGATTTTGAGTGTGTTTTTTTTTAATTTTACTTCTAGCTTTAATACGCAAACAGGAATTTATAAAAATCGATTATAAGATTATTGTAGTCGCGAATCTGCGTAATTTGATATGTATTTTGTGTATCTAGTATGCACAGCTTCAGAGTAATACTCATCCGAAGGTGCGAATTTTGTGCGATAAAATTTCTAAAAAACCTATTTTTCGGGCCAAATTTTTAGATCTGTCAACTGAATGATATGGGTACCCGCAATCAATAAGGCCTTTTACGTTTCGGATGATATAAAATCTTATTCGTGAATATCCATCTACTAGAACTGCGGGAACTGGCCTTCCAAAAATACGAAATTTGGCAAAAAATGTTTTTGAAAATATCGCGGATTAATTTGCGTTTTCTGTGTATCATTTCCGCTTCAATAAATGACCTCATACGGATTTGTATCTTTTACGAGAAGAGAACTGTAAAAACTTCAGCCGAAAGAGAGATGTACGCAATTTATCTCAAAAATAGATTGTGCTGGCACATCCATGGTTCTTAATGGACCACATTGAAATCGGTATAGATCGATGTATTTTTTTAGGGTGCACACCGAAATCGGATGCGCGTTAATGGCATATGGAGTTTTCGGACATTATTCGCGTTTTACGATTTTTTGGGTACTTCAATGTAACGTGCGGCACATCTTAGCCGTCAAATGAAATTTCGCAAAATATATATGGATTGGAAGATAAACTTCAGTACTTCCTGGAAACCGCATGCGCATCAAATGATTTTGAGAATTACGCGATTTACACGCAATTTAAAATGTATATTTCATAATATTATTTTATTTTAATTTATTACTATTTATAGAAATCTAAGATTATACACAAAAAGTGGTTATTATTATTATATATGTCAATTTTTCGGCGAAATTCGGGTAAAATAGCAGAATAACCCCAACATTTTTTTTCTGAAATTTCTTGTATACAATTAAAAAAATAAATATGATGACATTATTTTTTCGAACCAAAAACAAATATTTTTCCTCAATATCTTGTTTTGTTGTCGCTTTGATTTAGAAACCGCTACACGGACTTGTGTGATTTTGATATTATTTGATTCACCATGGTGTTTAGATTATGTAGATATTTTTAAATTCATTTTTAGGTGTGTGCATGTCATTAATATAATGAAAATATTGATGTAATCTGCTATATTTTTTATTTTTCTCATATTTCGCGAATATGTGCAGCTTTATCGTGATTATTATAATATATTCATATTCTTATTTTACGGAGGAAGATATATATCAACGTTTTTGGTCAATATAATAAACGGCGTAATTTTAAGATTTTGTTCTTATGCCCAAAATTAAAACCTCGATAACTTTTGCGCGCATCAACCAAAAATTTGATCGCGAACGGTTTCGGAGTCAGAACATTTTTCTATATATGTGTACCAAAAATCATTGATGTGCCACAAAAACAAAAAAGCTGATTTTTTGAAAATGGAATATTAAAAAATTGGCAATATTGCCCATATATATTATATATATATATATATTATATATATATATATATTATATATATTATATATATATATATATATATATATTATATATATATATATCAAGAAATGACATTTTGTCATCATAAAATATATTATATTGCAATAATATTTACATAATACCGGATATCGGGCCAATATTTTTAAAATATTGGCCTCCAGACCAGTTTATGAACGTACCGGTTTATTTGAAGACACTATATACCAGACGATCATTTTCGGACATTGTTCTGAAAGTGTTCACACCGTATATAGAAAACATGGTATAGAAACATGGATTCGCTATATGATATGTAGATAACAAACACTTATTTATAACGTAAGCAATATATTCTTGTTAGAATAAATTGATTGCACTGTATTATGTGTATGGAGCCAAAACCTTTTTTTATAATGACGTAAAATATTAATGATTTTCATACATTTCTCTATTGGCCAGAGATTCCATTTTATTTTGTCCATAATTAGAGCAGTGGATTTATGAAATAAATAAATATTAGATATAAGGGTTTCAAGGATGCAGATTACGAATCTGCAAGAAAAGGCGGTCAAATTTTTTAAACGTTGAATAAATTAAATTATTGTGGAAATTTTTTTTTAGAGGTATGGCCACAGATTACAAATGTGAAATCAGATTTTGAAAATCAATTAAAATAAATCTTAAATATAAGAAAAAAAAAATTTTTTAATTTCTTGGCCGTACTTAAAATCAGAATATGTAGGAGAACCTTCGGCAATCGCGTTTTCGATACGAAGCTCTCACCGCATATCACTAGTTTCGATACATAGGTATCGAATATCGAAATAAATAACTGTGACAAAGTTTGAAATCTCTAGCTAATAAACTTATTTACATGCACGGGTTTTTGTATGTTTACAGATGTTTTTGTAATATTTCCATTTCGTAAGTAATTCGAGTATAAAAGTTTTCAAATGTTGAGGCAATATTATTAAAAAGTGGCTAATTACGATGTGTGTTATTATAGAAATAATTAAAAACATAATGTTTTTACAAGATTGATAGAGAAAATTAAAAAAAGACTATAAAAAGTACATTCGGGGTAGATTCGGCATTTTAAAGTGGGGCACATTCGGCCATATACAAATAGTGCAATATTATTTCCGTAAAATGTTTTTGAGTTTGTCTTTAAAAATATTCCTTTAATAGGTTTTGAAATTTCGTATATAAGACGAAACGTGCTTGTATTGACGAAAATGCGATAGAATAAAGCTATTTCTTATAGTGTGTGTGACATTTAGACGTCCGCCGCTAGAAAATATAGCCTTAAACTTTCAGTTTGAAAGCAAAATAGAACTTTCTAAGTCGATTTATGCATGTCCGTCCGACTGTCTGTCCGTCTGTCGATGTTAAATTGTAAACAAAGTACAGGTCGCATTTATGATCCGAATTGGATGAAAATTGGCACAGCCCATTTGTTTGGCCCAAGGACGAACCCTATTGAAATTGGGAAAAATCGGTTCAGATTTAGATATAGCTCCCATATATATTTTCGTCCGATTTAAGGTAAATGGTGCACCAAAGTCCCTATATATCTTTCGATGCACGAAATTTGGCACAGCGTACTAAATTAAGTCTAGAATGATATGTACAAAATTTCGTGAAAATCGGTTCAGATTTAGATATAGCTCCCATATATAGTTTCGCCCCATTTCAGGTAAATGGTCCACTAAAGTCCCTGGAAATCTTTTGATGTGCACGAAATTTGGCACAGCGTTATGAATAAGGTATAGAATGATGTTTGTCAACTTTCGTGAAAATCGGTTCAGATTTAGATATAGATCCCATATATATCTTCGCCCTCTTTCAGGTAAGTAGTCCACTAAAGTCCCTGGAAATCTTTTGATGTGCACGAAATTTGGCACAGCGTTATGAATAAGGTCTGGAATGATGTTTCCCAAGTTTCGTGAAAATCGGTTCAGATTTGGATATAGCTCCCATATATACCTTCGTCCGATTTAAGGTCAATTGTGTACCATATTAAGTAAAGAATGATGTGTGCAAAGTTTCGTGAAAATCGGTTCAGATTTAAATATAGCTCCCATATATAGCTTCGCCCGATTTTAGGTAAATAGTCCACTAAAGTCCTTGGAAATCTTTCGATTTGCACGAATTTTGGCATAGTGTACTGAATTAAGTCTAGAATGATGTGTGCAAAGTTTCGTGACAATCGGTTCAGATTTAGATATAGCTCCCATATATATTTTCATCCGATTTAAGGTAATTGGTGTACCAACGACCCTATATATCTTTCAATTTGTACAAATTTTGGTATAGGGTGCTGAATTAAGTCTAGAATGATGTTTCTAAGCTTCGTGAAAAGATCCATAGCTAGGCCGAATCTGTAACTTTAACTTCTAACTTGACATGGTCAACTTCATATCAAAGTCCACTGCTAGCATCAAAAAGTAGCAAAAAGTACAACGAAATACCACATTTGTAATTTTTCCTTTTGGTTCTTAACATAAATACTAATTTAATGACTATAAATGCAGACACTGCAGAAATATAAACTGCAAAATCAAAAATGTCGCGTGAGTCGCAGAAAAATACCTCGCAAATTTTTCAAATTTTCAAAGTGCAATAATAACGCTTGATATCTCTAATTCATGTAAAGAATACTAAAAGTTCATTTTTTATAATTCATATAATATATATATATATATATATAAAATAAGAACTTGCCATGATTTGCGCCAAACACATCTTCCGTTCTGTTTTGATGCTAGCAGTGGACTTTGATATGAAGTTGACCATGTCAAGTTAGAAGTTAAAGTTACAGATTTGGATCAATAGGTGAATTCAGAGATACGAATCTACATACTGGAGCTATAATCAGCGACATGGTAAAAAAACATTGTTGCAATAATACATATGTTACGCAGAGAACAAATATTTTTCTTTATGGTTAATTAAACCATAACTATTGCTGCTATAACTTTTATATGTTTGTAGCAAACAAGTAAATTGCATATTTGAAAATACTATGTTCCCTGCATCCATAATTTTCAAAATCTAAATCTATTTTTCGCAATATGATATAAAAAAATAAAGTGAGTTTACAACTATTTTTCGCTAACAACTATTTAGTGGGCGATTTTTCTGAAAAAGAAAAGTGAAAGTTCTATTTGATGGCAAAATAAGTCATCGTAACATTGTTCGCTTTCAGGAAAAGTAAAAACAAATAAATATTTTAAATTTTAACCTTATATATTTTCAAATTTAAATGAAAAATATATATTTTCAACCATAAGAATATTTGTTTTCAAATTTAACAATACATGTTTTTAAAACAAAAATATATATTGTCCAATTTTAAAAAATTACAACATATATATAAAAGATTTTTAACAAGAAATTTCTAGTAAAACCAAGCATATTCACCAATTTGGTGCATCAGTATTGTTAAGTCCGCACTATAGGGACTTAATTATAAATAACGGCATAGTGCAAATGTGAGTAAAACCTTTTACATTTTTTCCTTTTTCTTATAATTTTTCATATTTTTTTTAATTTTTTCCAAAAAAACAAGCTTACAAACTAAAGATTGAGTCATTAGGGACCCCGCGATTATACAGATCTTCAAGTATCTGTTGTACGAAAGGGCCATTAGGAACCCCACGGTTGTGTGAGGCCAGAAAAGACCTTTGGTACGAAAGGGCCATTAGGGACCCCGCGAAACGATAGACCCATGAAGGACCCCGCGAAACGAGGGAGTCATTAGGGACCCCGCGATATGTGAGACAAATTGGCCGCCTTACAACGATTTCGTACGATTTACAAAAACAATTATTTTATAGGACCAGTAATTATCCAGCCGAATTTGGTATTTTGAGCGAGCAGCGATCCAGAAGAAAGACGAAAACTATGATTTTTTACGATTTGTGGATACAAGTCTGCTCCTATCAAAATAACTACTGGACGAGATTCGAGGAAGTCAGGATCTGCCAGAACTATATTTGACAGATCCGATTTGAAGCCCGAGATAGTCGAAGACGATGGGAGATTCCCCGATATGGAATCTACTACCAAGGCTGACGTTTCCAAACTGTGAGACCTATTAGAACGACTGCTAAGTTTCAACGAGCACATTTTTCGACATGTAGTAGCGACAGTACAATTTACTCCGCGAATTGTCGAAATTCTGGATTTGACCGGTAGGTTCAATTTCTTCTGAAGTCGTTCAGAAATTAAAGGCGACTCAGAAGCCTGATCTATTAGCGTCCGAGCAGGAAAACAAGCACCATGGTTAACAATATTGACCATGGCTGTTCCCAATAGAACTGCTTTGTTCTGCGTGGCGTGAAATGTTCGTCGAATAGCAGTGTCCGATGCGGGTGGATCAATGTCAGTGGAAGAGGACGAACCACTATTATCATTTAAATTTCTTGGTCGAAATATTGTCACAATAGGGCTATCTCTGTGCAATAGAGTATGATGTCTCTGATTGCACTTTCGACAATAACGACTAGTACAATTTTTGACTTCGTGTCTCCTACGAAGACAATTTATGCACAAACGATGCCGTTTTAAAAATTTAAATCTATCGACAGGTGTACTATTTACAAACCGATGGCAAAGGTGTAATCGCAACATGAATTAGACGACGAACGAGGTGTAGAATTCGCACATGGAGGCGAAACGGAACTGATTTTATTATTTGAGTTTGACACAGTGTTAGCATTTCTCATTTCATGCAAACATAGAAGAGTACGAATTCTCTCTGACAAGAATGCATCTAACTCCTTCCAAGATGAAATAGACGATTTGGATTTAACACTTTGCTCCCATAAAGCGTGTGCCAATTAGGCAATTTTCGCAAACAAAGAAATATCACGATCGGATCCCAATTTTCCGTTGGTATGTTATAAATTGCCATTGCGGAAAGACAACTATTAATTCCGCGTTGAATCGACTTTAGCCCTGAACTACTTTCCTGATCCAGCACAGGAAGGCCAAACAACATTTTCAAATGGCTATGGACAATAAGACGTGGATTATCGTATGTGGAATTCAATGCATTCCACACAGGCTCAAAACTCCGATGAGGGGTAAATGATACTTCGAGACGATTTCTCGAGCCTCACCACTAGTTTTACTCACCAGATGACATAGGCGCTCAATGTCTGTCAATCTGGAGTTATTAATATATACCGCACTAAATAAATCTCTGAAAGTGGTCTTTGATAACAATCTTTTTATAGCAGATACGCAAACCATGTATTCTTTAGATGAAACCTCATACTTGCTATACAATAAATCGATATCTTGAGGATTTTCTATATGTAAGAGACAATTATTGAAACTTTCCTCAACAGATTTCCACAATTTTTTAATTTCCTCACTCCTAACCTCAATATCATAAATATCTAATTCGTCTTCCTTCAATGCACCGAAGTGTGCCGCGAATCTCACCATAGAGTTGGAAGCACGAATTCATAAATTCAAGGGAGTGGAAGTCATTTTATAAATTTAACCAAAAATATGAAACAATTATAAGTTCAAGACAAATCAGTGAAGAGTAGAACACAAAAAAATTGAAATCAAATAACTTTCCACAAAAAAGAAAAAAAACTTAAAGTAGTCAAATAATAATTTAACAATTATTCATAAGGAAACAAAATTGTCTCAAAATTGAATATTTTAAGAATAGTCTGCGAATCAGATTATATTTATATTATTTTCAATAAAATTTAGCAAACGAAAACAAACTACCAATTGTAGCAGACAATAAAACAAACTAACTACCAATTGCAGCGTTTATAAATAAAAAAGAAGCTACCGAAATAAAAATCAAATAAAAATTAAAAATCTTCAAAATTATTTATTTACAATACCGCAATTGCGCCCTAACAATAAAAAATCCAATTGATCAATTGTGGAGCACTTTTAGAATTCAATAAATTT
>NW_026872524.1:0-135391 GCF_032173495.1 Musca vetustissima
GAACCGATTTTCAGTAAACTTAACACACATCATTCTACACGTAATTCATTACGCTGTGCCAAATTTCGTGCAAATCGAAAGATTTATAGGGACTTTGGTGCACCATTTACATTAACTCGGACAAAAATATATATGGGAGCTATATCTAAATCTGAACCGATTTTCAGGAAACTTAACACACATCATTCTAGACTTAAGTCGTTACGCTGTGCCAAATTTCGTGCAAATCGAGAGATATATATATAGGAACTTTCGTGCACCATTTACATTAAATCGGACGAAAATATATATGGGAGCTATATCTAAATCTGAACCGATTTTCAGTAAATTTAACACACATCATTCTATACCTAATTCATTACGCTGTGCCAAATTTCGTGCAAATCGAGAGGTATATAGGGACTTTCGTGCACCATTTACATTAAATCGGACGAAAATATATATGGGAGCTATATATAAATCTGATACGATGTTTCCCAATTTCAATAGGGTTTGTCCTTGGGCCAAATAAGTGACATATGCCAAATTTCATCCAAATCGGATCATAAATGCGAAGTGTAGTTCGTTCACAAAACTACATGGACGGACGGACAGACGGACGGACATACGTAAAACGACTCAGAATGTGATTCTATGCATATTCTCCAAAGGAACCATGTGTCTACCTCGTTTCCTTTTGCCTGTTACAAACATATGCACAAAGACATAATACCCTGTACCACAGTGTGGTGAAGGGTATAAAAATCGAACCGCTTTACGAATGATAGTATTATTCGGAGACCCCATATGCATTTTTTCTTGGCCAGAATTAAATTCTGGTCGATATAGCCATGTCCGATTATCTGTTGAAGGCATGATATAGCTCACAATATTTAAAATATGACTTCGAAATTTTGCACATATATTGTTACTACTACTGGATATCGGATCCATATATAGGCAAAGTCCCCATATAACGATAAACCCAAATATTCGGTATTTTGAGCATGCTTTTTAAAAGAAATGACTGTAATCTTGTTTCTGTTCTCATTGTGTAGTTCAACTTCCTAACAACAGTTAGCAATATTATACATGTTTAAGGTATCTCATATTTATTACTATGGATTCTAAATGGACCTAAACCAATATAGATTGGTTCCGATCGATTTTAGATATTTTGAATATTCGACTCAGGTCAGAAAGCTGCAAATTGACATAACGCCCTTGTCAAGTCTATTTGCATAAAGTCTCAGACAATAGGTTTTTCTTCAGATTTTAGAATTTTACAAAATTCTGTCGTCTAGTGTTATGTTGTTCCGAAGGCGCTAAATGAATTTGGCTACATAAAATCAATACCAAAGACAAAAACAACTAAAAACCAATAAATCTAAATTCACGTTTTCGTTTTCCCCGACTATGTGTGGAAATTAGTTTTCTTGCACTCGTCTGAGTGTCAAATTACAAGAGGTTGGGTTTCGGTTTAAAACAAAAATGTGTGGAAAATTGTGTTGTTAATTCGGCCACAGAAATGGAAACAATTTCATAATAATAAAATAAAAATCGAAACAAAATCAAAAATAAAATGTATGTACGTGAAAATAAAGAATTAAAATCTGAAACAATTAGCATGTGTAACACGCTGAACATTTTTATTATTACGCTTTTAACTTGGCAATGCACTTTGCACATTATTTAATTTAGCTGTTGTTTTAAAATATATGCTGAAATTTAAAAATGTTGAACGTTTTTCTTTTTTACACTTACAATGAAACAATATTATTTAATATTACACTCTGATGTTCACTTAATCTCTTGGAACATTTAGCCGCAAAAAATGGAGTTATTGCATGTGTACCTCCACTGAATTCCAAATCACAGATTCAGTGAACATCAAATATTATTGCTGTCATGTTGCCACAAACATGTGTGCCTAGACAGACCGACAGATTATATTTCTTTTTCAATTTAATATTTTTTTCCTTTTGATATAAAACATCAATACATACATAGATATTTCTACCATGTTTGCTGTGATTGAATTTATTTGTCTGATGTATTTCATTTTTGTTTTCTTCTATTTTTTTCGTCTCCGTTTATCATTTATAGGACATCGCTGTTCATTGTTACCAGCTTGGTTTATGCCATCATATTGATTGTCGTTTGCATCGCTTACGTTATAAGCGATGTGACAACACATCGTCTACCCGTGCTATACTATGAAAGCTTCTTTACGTATTTGTATGGTGTCAGCATACTCTTCCTACTCTATGTCTTCTGTTTTCTGTTACAGGGTAAGTACAAAGAAAATGTGCATATTTTTATTATTAATTGAGAATTTAAAGTATGAATTTTTAAAAAAGTTGAAATGTGTTACTCTAGGTTTGTTTAAAAACCTTCTGAATCTTGTATAAGTTAGGGGAGTGGTCCATAGTAAGACACTCTTCATTATTACTTTTCAGATCCAAAGACATTATAAAATTGTCTAATGAATTTATGGAAAATTTGAAACCGCAGCCACATACGAACATCCTATGTTCTAAAGCGATAATAAAGCAAAAATAAACCAATAAACAAGTTTAAGAGTCCCATACCCAAGTTTCTATTAAAATTTGTTTGTTTGGAACACCATGGATACCTCTTCATCAAAATAAAATTATATATCGATTTAGCCATACATTGGTACTTCTCCCAGAATGCTTTGGTATATACCCAATCTAAAGGCACTAACAAATCTCCCGTTTATATTTCAACCTAACTGTCTGTAAGTTTGTATTTTGGTTTTTTATTGGGTTGCAAATTTTCAAAAATTATCAATATCACATTTCAGGTTAGCTCTCATATAACGGTACTTAACAAATTACGGGTTTTTCGGGTATTTGGGAACTAATTTTTTTTTTTTCTCATTGGGTAAAAAATCCCCCAATCAAGTTTCTGCGTAGACTCCATATAAGTGTAGCCCACTATCCGGAATTTTAATCACAGTTTTCAATCAATTTTATTTTGAGTACCAAATGTTCCTACCAAAAAATTATATTTTTCGGTCACAAATCGGTAGTTTGATATGTTTCTTCTCTTGTCAGTAATTTGCAATATCATAACCCACTTATATCTAGATCGGTGTAGGTATTTTGAGTAATGAAGGCCGAAGTTTGGCCCGATCGAAATTAACGTGATGTGCGGAAAAAACAGAAGTAATTGGGTGTTGAATCCCAGTTGTACAGTGGATGAACTATTAATTCCCGATTTTTGGGGTCAATGTGTGAGAATTCGCATTGTCATGGTGAACAATGTTTTGTTATATCAGGTTGGGTAAAAAATCCATTATTTTTATATAAACTATAGACCTTATTTAACATGATTCGCTAGGTCCGATTTGGGCCAACTATGCATCGCTTTGTTGGTGACTTCATAATGCCTTTCTTATAGAAGTTGTGCTCTCCATTTGCAAAAAACTTTAGTAGTCGATTTTCACAATCCTCACTAGATACCAATTTTTTTTTATCATTAAACTAATTTTGCAACACAAGAAAAAGAAGATAATCGCTTGGTGCCAGCTATTTTGGAAAATATAGGTCACTGTATATGTGTGTGGCCTAGCGTTGTCCTCCTGTTGGCCAATCCTGGCAGTTTCTGGTCAATTGCTATCTTCAAACGGTCCAGTTGTTGACAGTAGAGATCAGAATTTAGCGTTTGGCCATATGAAAGTAACTTATAATAAATAATTTCCTCCCAGTCCCACCAAATGCATAGCAGAACCTTCCTGGCCGTTAGTCCTGGTTTGTCCACCGTTTGAGTTGCGCTTCACCGCTCTTTGACCACTATCGTTTTCGCACAAGGTTATCGTATGTGATCCATTTCTCATCTCGTCACCATCCGTTTAAGAAATGGGTCTATCTCATTCCGTTTGGCCAAGGCTTTGCAGATGGAAATTCGATCCATCCTATTTTTCTGTTAGTTGATGTGGGACCCAAACATCGAGCTTCATTTTGAATCCAGCTTTGTGTAAATGGTTTAAAACAGTTTTATGGCCGATGTTTAGCTCCTGGGCGATGTTACGCCTGCTAACATGCTGGTCAACTTCGATCATTTCTCCGATCCGATCTCCGATTCCATTCACATTTTCCGCGACCGGCCTAATGGATTTCTTTTTCCTCAAACTTAAAATATAAATATTTCCTTACTGATATTCTTAATGTTTTCTATGATCCATGGATGTCGAAGATGCTACCTATATTTTCCAAAATAGCTGGTTGTATGGGTATATTGAGCGAAAGTGTTCCATGAAAAATATTCAATCAATGACATCGACCCCTCGCCGTATATTTATAATATGGAATTGCAGGTCAACATCCTCATTCAAATTTTGGAGTGTATTTCCTCTTTTGTCAAAAGCGAAATAAAATCATTTAATCGGACCACTTTATTCAAATCTGCTGTATACGATGACAGTTCGCATTGATGCGAACGTATTCCGTAATCCCCAATTATTATTACCCTTTAAAGCATATTTGGATTCTTGCGAACTTATTGCACACTCTATAGGTTCGATTTCTAACTTCTAAAGCATATATGGATCTAATAAATCCATGGATTTCTGGCCAATTACATCGCTTAGACATTGGTAATATTCCTCATACACTATACTACCCTTTGAAAAAATCCACCAGGCTTGACGACTTTGCAATCGAAGTAACCTCTCATGGTTCGAACTTTGGAACTTTGGTTTTGACTTCAAAACATTAAACTTATGATTCGTCGTGGACTGGAGCAGATCTAAGCTGCCAAAGACTGAGTCGAAAAATGTCAACCTGGCGCTGTTTTTGATCCATATCGTCTTTCCAATCTTTGTTTTCCATAAATATAATTTTTCTGCAGGAAACATTATTTTTTCGAATGAAGCTTATACGGGTTCAATGGGGTCAAACCAATTTTTCTGGAATTTTTGCTTCTCACTTCGAAGAAAACTGTACCAAATGCCTTTAGATTATAACGAACTGGAAACTTTTTTTTAGTTTTCATTTTGATGGGCGTTTATTTGTACTAGTAATGACCTACTTCGCTGATCAGAATTATTACCAACATCTCCTGCATAATGGATCACAAATTTTGTGGTCATATCCACAACGTAGGTCGCCGTATTCTTTAATTATCCGTATAGTTGAATCCCGAAACTGAGGGAAACTGAGGGAATTTTCGAGGAAATTTCTTGTTAATATATTCCCATGTCCATAAATATTATATAAATTATATCGATTTGAAGGTCCACAAATCCTCTTATAAAACATTGTTAACTTCTCCGAATCATATTGTGAAGTAAACATATATGGCTTAAGAAAAAATACATGGTAATTTTAACATAAAAGTTAAGGTGCATTATTGACATTATTGAAATATTGACCGATTTCTTCTCCAAGATTTCTAAAATTTTCTCTCCAAGATTTCTTAAACTCGAGATTCTGACCTAAAGATCTAGTAAGAAAAGAGATTCAAATAAATTTGTTCGCCTTCTCTTTATTATACGATCTGAAACCTTTGGTGGATAATGGAAAATCTTCCGTCTTTTTACAGAAAGTTCCTGTTGCAATGGCGGCAACAATCAACCGAAATCTCCTAAAAAAGAAAAGAAATCTAAAAAGAGCAAGGAAAAGGATCCAGCCGATTCGAAAGATGCGAAAGGTGCCAAGGATTCCGGCAAGAGTAAAGCCAGTCCTTATCAGGTTAGTACAACCTTCAATCAAAAATTTAATCGATCATCATTCCAAAAATCGATTCTTCGAAACAGTTGATTAAACATTATTTTTTTTCATTTTGTTTGTTAATTCGTAAAAATTCTAATTAAAGAAAGAAAACTTTTTTCCTATTCATACATTTACTTTCTAATTGGAAACTTGTTTTTTCATACTCAAACTGTTGTTGATAATGTATATTAATAATGATTTGTTTCGTTATTTCGTTTTTTAATTAATACTATTGTTGTTGTTTTTTGTTTTTACTTTCAATTCAACATCGGCTAATAAATGATGTTGTCGCTTTGTTTCTATTCGCATCATCCCGTAAATACTCCTTAATCATCCCGTAAATACAACCTATCAAACACAAACAAACAATCAAACACACACAAACCCAAATCAACATTAAAAAAATACAACACAACTCTCCAAACCGAATGACTGAACGAACGACCAAAACCAATCAACCAACCAAACATCCATCCATCCGGACCAACCAACCAACAAAAAAAATCTCAACTGAATGTCGTTGTTGTACTATCGTTATTGTTGTAACCCTACTCTTCTACTACTCCTTGAAACTTTGTTAAAATCCTGTTTGCTGTCCTTTGTCATGTTTCTTTCTCGGTGTGTGTGGTGCATGTATGTGTTTCTGTTGCATATGGTGTGGTGTGGTCATAAAAATAACTTTGACATTTTGTTATGGTCTTTAAAAATAAAAAAATTACTAATATAAATGCTTTAAAAATCTATGCAAAAATATTTAAATATGCTAACAAAAACTTTTGTGACCACACAACACATGTACATACACACACTCACATGCTATGCACTCACACATAATCAGGAACGTTATCCTGTAAAGAAACGTGATTTAGTCAGACAAACTTTATTAGCACAACAGGTAAACATTATTTTTTTTCTATATATAATTTTGCTATACACATATTAATATAGATATACATATATGTGTGTATGTCCGCCTCTAACAAATTACTAATCTCCACTGAAGAAAAATATATATTTTGTAATTAATAAATTTGTAGATTTGATATTAATATGTATGTGTATTTGGTGTGGTATAAATAATTGTTGTAAGTTATCTGAAAACTTGATTTAATTGGGAATTTCAGAGAATAATGATCGGAAATTTGGTGCAAACTTATATTGTGAAATTTTGTTTGTGATAAGTTTCTCTAAGAAGCCGCAATGCCAAATTACACCCACTTTAATATTTACCGGAAATTTAGCAATTTCTTCGAAGAAGTTTGATACTCATTGAAATTTCATAATGCCAAATTACAATCACTTCAGCGCCCAGGACCATTGATATACGTAAAATAAGGCGGGATCAGTGTATTAAGGCTATGTTAAAACATGGACTTATATCGAATATTTTGTAAATATATTTGTCACCCTTCAAGAATTTAAGAATCCGGCGGCTAAACCATTTAAAAATACCGAAACTTTTACAATACCGTTATATCGGGAATATACCAAAACGAGGACATTGTACAATATTCTACCGATAGAAAAGAATGATATCGGACGAAATTAAATATATGACCTACATAGATATGTCTGAAATCTGTAAACATTACATGTGAATCAATAAAAATTATGTATTGGAACTATTTAATATCGATCAGTGTACAATTTCCATGAACTCAGACGAAGATATACAAGTGTTATGACTACATCTGAACATGTTTTACAAAATCCAATACATGTCATTCTGAACCGATTTCAAAAAAATTTAATACACGTCATTCTAGACACGATTCAATACGCTGTGGATATTTCGTGTATATGGAAGAAACAAATTTATTCGCATTTGTACATTTTATATAAAATCGACGAAATCGATTTCAACGAAACTTCGCACACATCTTTATAAAAATAATTCGGCGTGGTATTCCAAACTAATCGGACAAACATTAATTTGATATGGGAGCTATATCTAAATATGAGTTGACACATCATTATAGGTTTATTATTATTACATTGAGAGTATAGTGCACCATTTACATAAAATCGGTTGAACATATCTGAATAGAGTTCGTCCTTGGGACAAATAAGTGGGATGTGCCAAAATTCATCATATTCGGATAATAAATGCGATCTTTACTTCGTTTACAATTTAACATGGACAGATAGACAGACGGGGGGCGGTCGTACATAAATCGATTCTATGCATATTCTCAAAAGTAACCATGGACCTATCTCCTTTTCTTTTGCCTGTTACAAACATATGTACGGTGCGGGGTATAAAAATCTCTAAGGTGTAGTAGCAATGTCTGTGCTTAAGAGCTCTATCTTAAATATTGTTATTCCGATCCGACGTTATGGGTCATCCGAAGATTATTTCGAACTACAAACAAAATTTACCATCCACCTACAGAAGTGTATCAATGAACATAAATTGTTTTATAAGACAATCCTGAGGAAAACTAATAATTCAATCGTGGCAGATGCTCGCTCTGCCGTTGTTCTATGGAACATTGATGCCGTATGTGAACTGATAATGTAAATCGTGTTGTGTTATCCTTCGGTATTTTTTCCAACAGTATACATACGAAACTGCATGATCACCTGACCGAAAAATGTTTCTTCTCGCTAGTTATTATCCAATTTGACAATCGGTTAACAAAGCCACGGGGCAAAGACGTTTTTAAGATTTCGAAGCAAAGGTAGCTTGTCAAGTTGGTCGTGTAACGATTGTTCCGCTTGAGCAACATAGAACGGTCAATTCTAGGCCGTATAACTCAATTTGTTTTTCTGAAGCCTTTGAGACGTGTCAATATTTCCCATTTCCATGGCATTTGATAATATTCGGGTGAATACAATTAATTCATTTGCAAAACTCTATTTTTATATGTGGGGTAGTTTCCAGTTGATTTGGAAAAAGTGCGAAATTTGAAAAAGAAATCCATTCCATCAAACAATTTCAAATTTATCCTGCTGTTTTTTGGTTGGTGCAGTTTTTCTTTGACAAAGGCGAAAATGCAAGTCAAGTGGCTAAGCATGTGAATGGTGTTTATGGCTCCGATGCTGTAACAGACAATTAAGTGCAATTTTGGTTTCGCAGATTCCGTTTGAGAATTTTTTCTTGCATTGCAAAATTTCTTTCATGATAAAAAATTGGTATTTAGGGAGGATTTTGAAAATCGACTATAAGAGTTTTTTGCAAATTGAGAGCAGGTCTTCTATGAGAGAGGCATTATGAAATTACCTTTAAAATGGCAATAAAACCTTCACCTTTAAATTGGCCCAAATCGGACATTTCGAAGCATGTTAAATAAAGTCCTATAGTTCATATAAAGATAATGGATTTAGTTTCCCCAACCTAATATTTACCCTCGTATTTAACAGTACCGCCCGATATTTGATTTATCCTACAAAAAAATCATAAATTTCAGTCAATTACCATCATAGTCGATACCATCCTATTTTCGATATTTTAAGATGTTGAGCTCGTTTTTCAACCGAATTAGTTCTACTTAGAAATTTTGGATTCTCATTGGGTGGGAAACAAAAAAGATTTATATTTATCAACGACGGTATCTCCCTTTTTGGTATTTTGAGGATTTCAAATATGTTTTTATATAGACTTGGCTCTAATTTGATATGTTATGTTTCTATTGGTTGGAACATTTTCCTATAAAAATCATTAATATAGGTTCATATTTACGCATATTCCATATAATGGTCCAGACCCTTTATAGATTTTTGATATGTACATCATCCAACCGAAGTGATTCTATTTTGGCATTCCGGGACCTTAGTGGGTAAACACATTTTTCTCAAAACATTTTCAATATAAGTCAATATTTCTACATAGTCCCCATATAAAGGTCACCCGTCATTTTCGATATGTGTAATGTCCTAGTAGTCCAATTTTCCAACCTGAGTATCTGAAGTTTGTTATTCATGACATAGCACACACACACCAAAGTTCCGATCCATTTTAGATATTTTGAATGCCCTTTCGAAACGTATCGAATTGAGTATAGAATGAATTGTATTTAATCATCAAATAAGAATCGTGGGAGCCTTTATATAAATATAGTTTTGTGGGGTATCATATGGTTGACCCTTTTATTACTAGCCATTTTTGTTTTTTCTTTTAATTTTTCCAACTTCAGCAAAAATGGGGGAATCCACAGCCCTTGTTAATCCTTAGCTCTATTCCTATTAATCAAGTTTTCAAATATACTTATTACTATATTTATCTGTGTAGAGTCGTATATAAACGTGGTATATACTTTAAATAAAAAATAATAATCTTTTACTAACTCTGTGCCTTTTTTATTCCAACTAATAAACATTTACTTGGTGGTGTACGACAACATAAATATGGATAGTTATAATGTTTTTTTTTTTTTTCATTTGGAAGATAGTATATATTAAAAACAAACATATTAAACAGGTAAAATTAGGCATTTCATTTCGGGTTGGTCCGCTGGTACGATTTGAAAATTTTCTTATTAAAAAAAAACACTATTAAAATTGTCAGTAATTGTCCATATAAATTTTTTTGTTATTACAAACTCCTATTTAAATTAAATTAATAGAAGCTTAAATTTAATAAAATTGACAATTCGTAACAATTCTATCTGTTTTTTTTTATAAATTCTTTATAATCAATTAATTATGTAATTTCGTCTCTTAAAATTACACTTAAGGCCCAAATAACCATTAAATCCATGAAGCTAATGTGACATCAATTAATTAATTTAAAAATGAATTCGCTTTGGTCCACTGTACGATAACCAAATTAAGAACGAATAAAACATCAACATAACCGATGTGTGCTCAAAAACCAATTATGGTTGAACATCAATGACGGCATTACATTATGACAGATGGACAAAGAGACAGACATACCTTCAATTTTTGCACTCACTCAGTCAGACGATACACGAACACACACACTGACACTGCATCCATTCAACGATCGCCAAACACTTTATGTTGTTCAGCATCAATCAATTATCACAATACACTTAACATGGCCTACTAGTAGCAACAACGGCGTAAGCAGCAGTATCAGGCTCAAAAACCAACAAAAAATGTATATATTCGTAATTGTGTCAAAAGTAGGTTATATCGTAAGTTGAGTTGAGTCAACTGTGTTAAAAGTCGTAAATTGATGTTATAGCTCTTAAATGTCAAAATAAGAAATAAGACAAATAAACTGCTAAGCTTCTTCTGTTAACAAGAAAAATAAAAATAAAAAAATATTATTATTGATGGTTGACATTTAGGCCATTTATGGATGTGGGGGTCAATCATATTTGTAAATAAATAATATTTATTAAAAACATATATATTTCTTTTTGTCTTCCCCCATCAGGTTAACACTTGTTGCAAAGTCTTGGCCCTTTTCGTCTACATTGTCGTATTGACGGCTCTTCTGTTACATTTTATTCTGGTTTTCCATTGGACAGTTACGATGCTAGTTTTTCTATTCTTAGGTGTTGTCCACTATGTGTGGATACCAAAATTTCTTGGTCGGGTAAGCTTTCAAGCTTTACACAAAAAAAATCAATACAAAATTTCCTAGTAATTTTGATGTGTCCACACATTTGATTGCTTGATGACATTTCCCTAGGCTTGATCAAGCTTAAATGTTTTCAAATTGTATATTCAAATATATTATTTAGACAGTGCTAGTTTAACAGTCTGCATATATATTCAAAGACTGCTTAAAATATGCCTATAGAAATATTAATTGATTTTTTTCTTAACAGGTGAAATATATATTTTGTTACTTACCTTTCTGAATTTTTAAATAGCTTTTGAGTTTCAGGATGATTCTGAAATGAAAGAGAAAATGAAACCGTTAATTTTACTTCAATGATCATAATATAGATTCTGATGTCATTTATCAAAGATAATATTTCTTTTTTGTGGTATTTGAGTTGGAGGGTATCGAAACATCAGCACAATATTTTTTCGGGGACACATAACATGGGGTTGATTTTTTAAAGAAGATTTCTTCAACGATCATTACATGAACGTATTTTTTAAAGATTATTTCTTTCAAGGACGCTTACAAGCGTGGATCCGCACAAGATGTGGATTTTTTAAGAATGTTTTTTTTTCATGAAATATAAAAAAGGGACCATAGTAGCAAGTATTTCCAGGTACCATATTTCAAATAATATTTTTTTAAGGAATCATAGAAGCGTGGATTTTTTAAATAATATTTGTTCTGGAACCATAGAAGCGTGGATTTTTTAAAGAATATTTTTTCAAAGTCCATGGAAGCGTGGATTTTCACAGAATATTTTTTTAAGTACCATTATAGGTGTGGATATTTTAACGATTTTTTTAAGGACCATTATAGGCTTGGATATTTTAACGATTTTTAAGGACCATTATAGGCGTGGATATTTTAACGATTTTTTTAAGGACCATTATAGGCGTGGATACTTAACGGATCTTTTTAAGGACCATTATAGGCGTGGATATTTAACGGATCTTTTTAAGGACCATTATAGGCGTGGATATTTTAACGATTTTTTAAGGACCATTATAGGCGTGGATATTTAACGGATCTTTTTAAGGACCATTATAGGCGTAGATATTTTAACGATTTTTTTAAGGACCATTATAGGCGTGGATATTTTAACGATTTTTTTAAGGACCATTATAGGCGTGGATATTTTAACGATTTTTTCCATGAAGCGTGGATTTATATAGAATATTTTTCAACCGATCACGAAAGCGTGGATTTTTTTGTAGAATATTTTTTCAACCGACCATGAAAGCGTGGATTTTTTTATAGAATATTTTTTCAAGTACCATGGAAGGGTGGATTTTTTAAATAATATTTTTTCAACCGACCGTGGAAGAGTGGATTTTTTATAGAATATTTTTCAACCGACCATGAAAGCATGGATTTTTTTATAGAATATTTTTTCAAGTATCATGGAAGGGTGGATTTTTTAAATAATATTTTTTAAGAGACCGTGGGGCGGGTATTTTTTAAGAATATTTTTAGTGTATTTATGAACTTTTTGAAGCGCATTTGTTTTTAAAGAAAGAAAGGTAGATTTTTAAAAATATTTTTTAGAAAACTTTCAGGAGCGTAAATATTAGAATAATATTATTTTAAGATCTAAAAGAAGCGACGATTATTTAAAAATATTTTTTGAAGACAAGAACAAGCGTTTTTAAAAAATATTTGTTGGAGTACTATTAGAAGCGTAGATTTTTATACCCTACACAACTATGTTGTCAGGGTTTTATAGCTTTGTGCAGCCCCAAGAGTTTGTAACGCCGCGAAATATTGGTCCTAGACCCACCTTTAAGTATACCGATCGTCATATCTCGACTAGCTGAGTCGATCTACACATGAGTGTCCGTCCGTCTGTCCATTATAATTTGTAAACACGATACAGGCCACAGTTATGGACCAATCTTCACGAAATTTTGCATGTAGAATGGTTTCTGGCCAATGAAGATCCCTATTGTTTTTGGAAAAGATCGGTTAATATCTAAGGGATGAAATGGACCAAAAACTTTATTTTTGTCGGTTTTTCTGGTCGCTCCTAAAGCCGCAATTATGGTCCAAAAATCCCGAATTTTTACATGGAGAAGGAGATTTGGGCAAAGAACAAGCATTTATTTTGATAAAGATCCGTCAATATTTAGCGGGTCAAATGGACCCAGACTTTTGTGTGAAAAATTACAAAATTTCGATAATATGGCGTATAAATTTACTTCTCAGAGGAGTGGTTGGCCTTTAAATTGGTACCAATTATATTGTCGTATGTACTCGGATGTGGGAGTTACACGTAAATATTTACAGGCGCTTACGTATTCATATATTATTTAGTAATCCATTACCACACTAGAGGGCGGAAATATAGCACTGATCGCTTTGAAATTTTCCATGAGGATCCAGTTATGGTCAAGGACAAAACTTATAACTTTCGGTGATGATCAGATTATACTTATGGGATGAAGTGTGTGTTTTTTTTCGAGTCGATGCCAATAATAGGACGAACATCACAACACAACCAACGGTGATGGGAATTTGAAAAATTAATTAAAAGAGATGGACTGAATATGAATAGTAATATTCGGAAAATATGTCAGTGTAAGGAAAATGTGTTTTTGACCTCTAATTGGACAACATTAAGCAAATATCACGAAATATTCCCCAGGCTCGAAATAAACATCCGCCGAAAGTTAGAGTTCCGTGGTAGTTTTGTAGGGTATCGTATGGTCAGCCCGACTTTACTGCTCCGCTCACTGGTTTTCAATATTTTTGGAGGACGTTTGGTAGCATAAATTTTTTTATATATATTTTTAGGACTATCTTTGGGAAAAATATATTTGGAAATTTGTAAATTAATGTAGTTTTTTTTTTTTTTTAAATTATCTTCAGCGCTGATTTTTTTAAAATATTTTTAGAGGTCTATCAGATGCATAGTTTATTACAAATCTTTCTTTTAGAGTCCTATCAGAAGCATAGATTTATTGTAACAATTTTTTAGAGTAATATTAAAAGCCTTGATTTCTGAAGACTATTTTTTTCAAGAACCACCAGAAGAAAAACTGTGGTATTGTAGTTGACCACATCTGACGCCATATAATTCACAACATTTAAATTTTGTTTACAGCATTTCATAATCTACACACACACAAACAAATTACAAAACAATTCGCCAAGGTATTGGTAAATAACATTGCATGTATTTATACTCCTTATACTCATACAATAACACAAATCGAAAAACAGTCATCTAATCCAAAATCCAAGTCACTAGAACTCAGTAAATCCTATATCCAAAAAAATCCTGATAATTATACATTTATGCGACCAATGTTAATAATATTTTCCCTTATTAAATTTTTAATTCTGTTGCCCATTTTCCCCCTCCAAAAGGACTCTCAAGCTGATGCTGAAGTTGCAGTAACACCAAAAAATTCACGCAAACGTAAAACAACCCACAGTGATTTGACACATGGCAGTTTCTTTTTACGTGTCGGGGCTATTGGTAAGTGGAAATTCAATATTGAACATAAGATTTAAAATAATGGTCCCTGTCAATTTCAAATGTCATAAAAATATAATTTTTCGGAAATACTGAATATACGACTCTGTCATATATAGGGAAATATAAAATAAATACTTGGGAAATGTATTACATATTTAATATGAACTTAAAAATAAAATAATAATTTCTATAATTTATTTATAAATATTTTTTTCTAATAATAATAATTGATTTCGTTTTTTCCCAACAGCTTTTGGTTTGGGTGCCATGATTTATATTGGCTTGGAATTTGGCTCGTTCTTTGAAATACCCTTCGATTCACCCTGCCATCACATTTTGATTGGCGTCAATCCATTGTTGCAGATGATCTTTACCTTTATGCAAATGTATTTCATCTTTATGAATGCCAGAGTAAGTTTTATTCGTTGTATTGTATAAAAAAATATAATTTTAAATTATTTTATATTTAAAAAAAAAAATATTAGTTTCTAAATGATTTTTAAAGCCATATGGGTGTAGAAATTTAAAACATGAATGCAAATGGGGTATTTTAGAAAGAATGCATTTAACGAAAGCAATACTGACTTATTTCACGAATAGATGATGAATTTAATGGAGACACAAATCGTGAAAATCGTTGTCCACGATTATTTTTTGTGGATGTGGATATAGCAAAATCATTGAATACCAAGTCGGGCTGCCCACGTTTCGGACAAAAAAGGGTTTGTTTAAAATTATGTGTATGCGCTCATATTGTGATGGTACAGAATGATTTGACCTATTATGTTCGTTTTTAGAATTTCTCCAAAAATTCTGGGTAAAGAAATTATGGTATACCACTCAGACTTAGCCATACTCGGTCCTCATGCGGAACATGTTTGCTGAAGAAACTGGTAACTATTTGCTTCGAAGTTCTGCTTTCAAGAACAATTTTTGTCGAATTATGCTCGTCTTCGAAGACCCATGGAAATAAACCTATAACCTGCCATTAGAAGTTAGCTCTCCGTAATGCTAGTTTGTTGGATGGTCTGCAGGTTTGCAAGAAAACGTCTGTATTCAAACAAAGCCATGTCGACACACTTGAACCTCAACATGTTTCAACTTTTGTTAAGTTTATTTGAGAAGTGCTGGTAAATCCAGCATATTCAGGAATTCATCATATATCGTAACTTACATCGCACTATGGAATGAGGAAAAACTTACATCGCGATGTGGAAAGTTTGAAATAAATTGAATATAGATATGGTCCTAGACCCACCTTTTGGTATACCGATCGTCATGCCTGTACGTCCGTCTTCCCATTATAATTTGTAACCTGTAGTTATGGAGCAATCGCCACGAAATTTTGCATGTAGATTCGGTTCTGGCTAATGATAATATTTAGGGGATGAAATGGACTAAATCAATTGGGTCAAATGATACCGCAGAGGAGCTGTAGACACCTAATTATTGGTCAAGAGATTGCAAATATCGCGAAATATAGATCCATAAGAACTTAGAGCTTAGTGTTAACATAGGGTCGGCCCTTCCGATTATATCGTTTAAAACTCTTATTTTTAAAGGATTATAAGAAGAAGGGGCGTAGATTTTTTAAAAATATCTTTTTGGAGGACTATAAGAAGCGTAGATAATTAAAAATATTATTTTGAAGGAATAGAAGAATCGTAGATTTTTTTGAGGAATTTCAAAACCGTGATTTTTTTTAAATTTTTTAAAAGACTATCAGCAACGAGAATTTCGTAAAAATATTTTTTAGGACTACCAACTGCGTGAATTTTGTAAAAATATTTTTTTAGGACTACCAACTGCGTGAATTTGTATACCCTTCACCATACTATGGTACAGGGTATTATGTCTTTGTGCACATGTTTGTAACAGTCAAAAGGAAACGAGATAGACACTTGGTTCCTTTTGAGAATATACATAGAATCACTTTCTGAGTCGATTTATACATGTTTGTCTGTCCGTCGGTCCGTTTGTAGATGTTAAATTGTAAACAAAGTACAGGTCGCATTTATGATCCGATTTGGATGAAATTTGGCACAGCTCACTTCTTTGGCTCAAGGAAGGACCCTATTGAAACTGAGGAAAATCGGGTCAGATTTAGATATAGCTCCCATAGAAGTTTTCGTCCGATTTAAGGTAAATGGTGCAACAAAGTCCCTATATATCTTTCGATTTGCACGAAATTTAGCATAGGGTAATGAAATAGGTTGAGAATGATGTGTGCTAAGTTTCGTGAAAATCGGTTCAGATATAGATATAGCTCCCATATATACTTTCGTTCGATTTTATGTAAATGGTGCACTAAAGTCCCTAAATATCTTTCGATTTGCACGAAATTTTGCATGGAATACTGAATTAGGTCGGGAATGATGTGTGTCAAGTTTCGAAAAAGTCGGGTCAGATTAAGATATAGCTCCGATACATAGTTTCGTCCGATTTTATGTAAATGGTGCACCAAAGTCCCTATATGTCTTTCGAATTGCACGAAATTTGGCATAGGGTACTGAATTATGTGCAGAATGATGTGTGTTAAGTGTCATGAAAAACGGTCCAGATTTAGATATAGCCCCGTATATAATTTGGTCCGATTTTATAAAAATTGTGCAGCAAAGTCCCGATATAACATTCGATTTGAACGAAATTTTGCATAGTGTTCTGAATTGATTCTTGAATGACGCGTGTTAAGTTTCGAGAAAATCATGGATGATGTCTAATGTAATGGCCATTGACAATTGTTTCTATTTTTTTAATATATATTTTTTCTTATATTGAGATATTTAAAGTTTGTATTTTATTTCAAAAATAATTTGTAATTTTGTAACTTAGGCTTGGACTTAGGCCATTGTCAAATGATTTGTATCAGACTTAGACTTGGACTTAGGCCATTGTCAAAGTAAACGTCTCATATAGTAGTAATAAAACTCAGGGTTTTAAAGGGACGAGCAGTATTGTTTATCGTTAAATGCATTCTTTTTTCCAAAAGTCCAGTAAAAACTGAAAACAATTCGCAAATCATGTTCACTTATGCTTAGCAAATCATTATCAGCATCATCATCATCGTCACTTCATATTTTTCTCTTTCCCTTCATTCAAAATACAACAATCAATTGGCATACAATTGTAAAACATACACACAAATACTACACAAATTCATCATCGTTCATTCATGTGATAAATTTCATGGAAATCATTCGAATTTGTTGGTAACCCAGTGAACATTTATGATAAAGTCCAAAAAAAAAAATAAATAAAATAAAATTAATAAAGATATTGGGTAGAAATACTAAAGAAAATCTTCGATTTATTGATAGAATTATTATAAGACCACTCACTCGATTTCCATAAAATGTTCGCTGGGTTTTATCGACACACACACACTCTTCAAACATTTCCACTCGATCCACACAAACACTACGAAAAAACAAATATCCAAAAGAAAAATTGAAAACAAAATTTATTTTTGCTATGCTGCTAATTTAACTCATGCAACCCTTCTCCCTCTCCCCCTACTTTTGTGTCATTCGTTAAACCATCTGTATGTATCACCGCGCAGACTAGGCCACCATACCAGGTATGATTTTGATTTTTGCTCTGAAATCATCACATTTTTTGGTTCGATTTATACTTCGTTTATTAAAGGCTTTGCTTTCAAATTTTTATGTTCAAAGCTATTGATTTTTTGTAAAATTAAATAAAAAATTAGGTGTGTGTATGTTCCGGTTATGTGGAACATCCTAATGGCTTTATTTTTTCGGGGGCAAATAACTCCTAAATTTGTGAACAATAAATTAAGAATAACATGTCTATGTTAAAACAGAGAAGTTATTGTATCCAATATTATTTTTCACTCTCTCTCTCCCTCTCTCTTTCGAATTGTCTACAGTTGAATATCCACCGTTTCAAGGTTATTGCCCGTTTTGGTCTAATGCATGTGGTAGCCACCAATATCTGTGTCTGGATACGTACCCTGGTCAAAGAGTCTTTGCTTGAAATCACTCTCTACCATCAACGTCGTGATCCCGATCCCAATGAGTCTTCGATTGGCCAATCGATTCGCCAACATGCCCTGCGTCATGCCGGCACTGTGTTGCGCACCCATTATGGACCCAATGAAGAATTCGAAGTCTTGGATGGTGAAGATCTTTTGCCTAAGGATGCATACACCACTAATGGTGTCCTGTCGAAAATGTTGGCCAAAACTGTGGATGGTATTTCCAAAACATTGGGTATGGGCTCAAATGAGGTGGCCGACCCCACGACAAGTACCACTACCACCACCACAACTACAACAATGAGACCGGCATTTACCACACCCTATCAATGGCAAAGCACTACTGTGGCACGCAAGTTGAAGAAGTTTATCACTAGTACCACGGCGGCGGCAACCATGGGCACATCGTCTTCAACACCCAGCACGACGACAACAACTTCGACATCTACCACCACAACAACCACCGCGTTGCCAGCCACCTCACCATTGGCGACAACAACGACCACAGAATTACCCTTTAACAGTTACCAGCAGAATTTGTACTCCTCCACCGGTTCTCCATTAGCTGCTGCAGTAGAACACTTGGCCTCCTCCCCAACCACCACCACAGCTGCGGCTGAGACCACCGCCTCTGCGTTTGATACCTCTAGTGTAGCCTCCAGTGTAGCATCATTTTTCTCATCTCTCATGTCAAGCACCCCATCATCACCCACCACCTCAACCACCACCACAAACATTCCCATCTCCACTACCACCACCACTGCATCATCCTTGGCCGACAAGACCACCGAAAGTTCATTAGGATTCATTAACAATCTCATGGAAAATAGTTACCAAACCTTCTCCGGTATTTCCCATCCTGAAGCGGCCAGCATTGTGACCTTTGAGAATTTCGAAAACCTAGACAACATCTATCCGGCAGCCCTGTCCTCCAATGTGGGCACCCTGAATTCCACCGCCTGCGGTCGTGTCGATATTATGGGTACCATTGTATACGATTCGGCTCCCTATTTGTATCCCTTCATCATTGAGTATTCCCTGATTGGTGCCGTTGTCCTCTATGTCATGTGGAAACACATTGGCCGCTATCCCGGACGCATGAACGACGATGATTTGGAACATCGCCTTGAAGTGATGTTATCACGACGGGCTGTGGCCATGGCTCAACAGGCACGTTCCGGTCGTGTGGACTGTGTCGGCTCCTCGAAAGGTTTATTCTTTGGTCTATTGTTGTTGGTGGGTGCTTTGATATGTTTGATACTCTTCTTCGTCTTGGTGCGTCATCAGCAGTTCTCGTTGCTGGCCATTTATTTGGCCGATGCCAGTCATTGTATATTAATGGTATTTGCCATTTTGGCCATAATTATTGGATTTATAAGGTAAGCAAGTTTAACCACAACCAAAAATCGATATTAACATTTCATTTTCCTTTACAGAGTCAAAAATCTGAAATTCCGTTGTGAGGAACAATCCAACTTGAATGACATCCTTTTGCGTATCTCTGCTTTCGGTCTCTTCACCTATTCCGTGTTCTCCGTCATTTCGGGCAGTCTTAAGGTTTTGGAGCATGAACCCAGCCTTTTGGTTACCACCACCAGTGCTGTTGCTGTCCTTCAAGTCATCTTGCAGCTGTTGTTCATTGCCGATGTTTCGCGTCGCCGTGTCCATTTACCCGAACATGATCGCAGCAAACCGGGTCGTCAAATTGTCACCTTCTTGTTGATCTGCAATGTGGCCATGTTCGCCATTTACACATTTGATGCTCAAAAAGTATACGCCAATCCCGTAAGTAGATATGTACGTGAGCAATATTCGGCTATAATGGAGATATACGTATGTGTGTTAAACAACAAATTGTTGCTTTTTTTCTTTCTTTCTTGTTTTTTTTGGAAGTCTATTTTTTTAATGTGAACCCCAAATTGCGTCCAGTAGTTGATGATGTAGTTCTTTTTATCCAAGTAGTTGAGATTTTTTGCTCATATTTCATCTCTGAAAGCAACTACATTTTTGAAAAACACCTTTTAGTAAAAAATTCGGTCATAAGAGTCGGAAAATGATTAGCTATTGTGGAAAAATTGTCAGCTGGATTTTGTAAGCGGAAAATAGAATCACATAACAAGGCTTATATGACCGACGATAATTAGTTCTTGAAAATTACTGAGCCGTTCTCTAAAGTCTCGATAATTTTCAAGTTTTTATAAAAACTATTATTGGGAAAAGTATGGCATTGTCCGCCAATGGTTAAGACAGGGAAGACCATAGTTTCGGATCTCGCCATTAATCATCATCAGTTCCCTTAGTTTTTTTGTTGGGATGTTCTCCCCTTGTTGACCACGAAGGCCTTGCTAACCACGAAGCAAGGCACCAACGAGCTTCTCAGAGAGGTGGTATCGCTGGTAACGTAAGTAGGATTTGTTACAAGAGGCATTTGGGTATGAAAAGTTTTTTTGTAAATAAGTAATAAATAGCTTCTCCTCCACCATGAGGTGGACTTCTAAAATACCAGTAATATTTCGGGACCGTCATAAAATGCGGTCTATGTCATGTAATCAAAAGTTGACCGATTTTTCGTAAAGAGGTTAAAGGTTAAAAACCCAATTAGGTTAAAAACTTCCCAAAAGAAAACAAATAATGGGGAGTTACGTTAAATGGAGGCTATACCAAAACGTGGATCTACATATATATCCCGTTTTCAATATCAAACATCGCTGGAGCAGTAACAATGTACGTGCAAAATTTCGAAGCTCTATAGTAATTTCATTTCTGAGAGTTTGTACAAGTAATGTTGGGAAATCGAACATTTTTTGCTAGACTAAACGGGATTAACAATTTGCACAAAAAGATTCGGAAATCTTAAACGTTGTTAGAGTAATATCTAAATAGTAATCGATTCTAATCAATTTCAAAGTGAATCGTTCTTGGACCAAATTATTGATTCGCATCAAATTGTTTAAAAATTAGGTAATAGAGTAATTTCTACAGACCGGTTGGGAAATTATAGCTATAGACGTGGAATAAAAAGATTATCTGCAGCTATTGCAGTTTACTTTTTAGATGGCATAAGGAATATGAGGATTTTCATGACCATATATTCCCTCAGAAGTGGCATTCCGAGTACTTGGAGGGTGAAAAACTTTTTTGCACAAAATTGTCGATGTAATACCATGTTTTTCCAAAACCTCAATGGCTTACAAATGTCCCTGCCCAATTTCAGTATTTATATGGTTTTTGAAACGTTTTCCAAACGAAGTGGCTTGTAGCTTGGCATTCCTAGTTCTTGGAGGGTGAAACTCCTATTTGCAAAAATGCTTTGATATAGATCCGATATAGCCAAAGCTTCCTTAAAACTGTTCCGGTCCAATTTCAGTATTTTTTCTGGTTTTTGGTAAAATCCTATGCCAAAAATATTCAATGAAAGTTCATAAGTTGACCTAACCCCCAAATAATAGTGCCGATCCACTTTTAGAATTTTGAATGTTTTTTGTACTCTCCTCCATAAGCTGAAGTGTATATCAAATTTGTCAGTCTGTTTGCAACATATATATTATTGATCAGAATAAAATTCTATTTCGTTTTATGGGCGTCCATCTGTCCGTCTGTTGAAATCACAATAGAGATCGGAATATTTAAAATAGAGCCCTGACATTTTGCACAGACATTTCTAGTACTGCTAAGATTTTTGGTATTTCAAATGGGATATATCGTTCACGTTTAGGTGTAGCCTCCATATAATGGTACCCCCATATTGGGTTTTTTGAACAAGTTTTTAATTTTTAGAAACGTTTTTTCAACTGAGTTGGCTGCAATTTAGTTTTTGGGTTATCATTGTATAGCACATGACCGTACCAAAAATTATTATTATTGATCCAAGTTTCAGGTAGCAGGGTATATAACGGCACCTTGCTATAACACCACACTCTTCTTCGATTTCCCTTTCAAGCGTCCTTGTAGAAATTTGAGTGACTTGCATATTTATACCCTTCCCCATGCATGTCCGTCCGACGGTCTGTCTGCCTGTCTGTCTGTCCATGTTAAATTGTAAACAATTTGGCACAGCTCATTTGTTTGGCCCAACGACGAACCCTATTGAAATTGGGAAAATCGAAAATCGGTTCAGATATAGATATAGCTTTCATATATATTTTCGTCCGATTTAAGGTAAGTGGTGTACCAAAGTCCCTATATATCTTCCGATTTGGATGAAATTTGGCACAGCGTAATGAATAAGGTCTAGAATGATGTGTGTTAAGTTTCGTGAAAATCGGTTCAGATTTGGATATAGCTCCCATATGTATCATCGTCCGATTTAAGGTAAATGGTGTACCAATGCCCCTATATATCTTTCGATTTGCACGAAATTTGGCATAGCGTACTGAATTAAGTCTAGAATGATGTGTGCTAAGTTTCATGAAAATCGGTTCAGATTTAGATATAGCTCCAATATATAGTTTCGCCCGATTTTAGGTAAATGGTGCACCAAAGTCCCTGGAAATCTTTTCATTTGCACGAATTTTGGCATAGCGTACTGAATTATAGATATATAACAAAGACGCGACGTCTGTTAGAATATACCCAAAGTGGTGAAGGGTATCATATAGTCGGCCCAGTCCGACTTTACTACTTTCTTTACTGGTTTTTCTAATAATTATGCGCTTACGACGATTATTAATTTTGGGCTTCGAGACCACCTCCTCGTTTTCTGTTCGATTGTAAATTGTCTTTCGTATAACTGAAATCATTTCCGACAATTCGATCGCACTTTTCCCTAATATTTCGATCTTCTAAATATGAAAATGTTAAATGATTATCCATGTGTAAAGTCATTTTTGACATGCTGTACATACAAGTTATTGGAAACAAATTAAAGGTCAACCACTCTTCTTGGATATACTGTCAGCAGCAAACGTTTAAACACAACAAATATTGATCGATATTCATCAAAACATCCATCAATCCCGTGTGAAATTTTGTTGTTGTAATCCATAGTACGGCGAGAAAAACAACAAAAAATTGTTTAGTCCATTTGATCCCCCAAGTATTAATCGAACAATATTCAAACTTCAAGATGTTGTCTTGTGCCAGAATTAAATTGGTCCATAACTAAAAATTATAATGGATAGGCAGGCGGACAAACATGCAAACATTGACTCAGCTAGTCGAGAAATGAGATCAGTTTTACAAACTATTGCGCCGATAATATACCTAAAAACATAGTAGTGTAAGGTAGTTAAATATAAAATAGAAAAATTTCGATATGCCGGACAAAAATTTAAAATTTAGTTTATGTATCGAAAATAAACTCATAGTTTTGTATGATAAAAATTATTATATAAATATGTGCAAAAATGTAGTTGTCGATCGCAATCAAACAATAATCTCATGCAAATCCATTGATTATTCATAACAAAAAATATGATTTTGTAAAAAAAAACAATGCATAAAATTTCAAATTTTTATTTCAAGTTCACTGCATACCAAAAAATCCAAATACACACACAAACATATCTTCATAAATATTGCTTCACATAATCATAATGTTCCTATCACAATGAATGTGCCACAATTTATCATCAAATATAATAAAATATTCTAAAATATATATTTTATCCTTTCTCTCAAAAACCAGGTGCAATTGGACTTCTATGGCTATGTACCATGGGCCATTATACAACGTGTTACACTGCCTTTATGCATTTTCCATCGTTTCCATAGTGCTGTAACACTAGCTGAGATCTGGAAGACCACCTATAAGGCGCGTTTGGAATAAATCCAAGGCCAATAAATGAATGAAGTAACAAGAACAACAACAAGAACAACATCACCGCCAACACCACAACAAATTATAAGAACAAAATAAACAAAAGAAGAAACACAACAAGCATTCAATTAAATTTAAGGAAATAACATTTTTTTTGGAGAATAAACAAATTCAATTTTTCATTTCTCTCCAAAATCATGGGAGAAAAAAAAGTTCAAGAAAACCAAAAAAAAAAAAACAACAACAAATTATCATATTAAAGCAAAAAATTTAAGAAATGTTAGTGAATCATTAAAAATAAAAAAGCTAAAGAAAAAACTCACCACAGATGATAAAAATGAATTAAATATATATTGACAAAAAATATATTTAGTTTATAAACAATAACCATACAACAGTAAAACAAAAACAAAAAAAATAGTAATTTAAAAATGCCATATATAAAAAATGCACCAAAATAGTAGATTGAATGAAAACCAGATAAATTTATTAAGCATTTCTTAAACTATAAGCCATGACGACAAGTTGAACCAAAAACAACAAAACAAAATTGTTAAACAAAGATAAAAGAAAAGAGAAACCGACTAACACCTAGGCTCCCATATGAATGCTGTAACTTCAGAAAAACAAAATCAGAATCTCAAAACAAAATAGAAAAAAACAGGCCATTACACAGCGAAATATATACAGAGAAGCAACAACAACAACAAAAAACATCCTTAAGGACCATTTTATGGAGTTTATAGACAAAAGCAAAACAAAAAACAAACTAAAACCAAAAACAAAATACATTTGAATATTACAAATACAAAAATATATATTAGAACAAAAAGGAGAAGAAGAAGAAGAAAAAAACGACAAAGGAACAAAAACAAAAAAAAAATCAAATATTAATAAAAAAAACAACCAAGAAAATTGTGTATTTATTAAAAAAAACAACTTTTTTGTTTTATGTTAACAATATTATTAACAACAACAAAACAAACAGAAAAAAAAATATTTGTATTTTACAAAGAAAAAAAAAATAATAACAAAAACAAAAACCACACACATCTTCATTACAAAAAAATGTTATTGTGGTAAATTTTTGAAACCAAAAAAAAAAATTGGCAAAACAAATCTCAACAAATTATGGAAAGAAAAATATTTTGAATATTTTTTTTTTTTTGCTTGAGGTTAAAATCTCTATATAAGTTTTTTTTTTAAAAACTAATTTGTAAATTTTATTTTTCTCTCTCGATCGTAATTGTGTTATAAGTATTTTTAGAAAATTTAATTGATAATCTAAAAACAAAAACAACAATATAAATATATTTAAAACAAAATATCCTTTATAACGACATATTTTCTTTGAGTGTAATATTAAATTATAAATTTAAACTAAGTCATAATTTGTAGTTTTAAACAAAAGAACATAAATCATACAACAACAAAAACACCCCCATTTAAAATATAAAATAAACAAAAAACTGAATTAAAAATCAAATAAAATATAAAAACGTACTTAAAACCATGTTCATATTTTGTTAATTTGTTTTTCTTTATTTCCGATTTGAGTTGGCATTTTTTATGTTGATCATAGATGAAGAAGATGAAGAATTTCCATACAGATCGTTTTCAGATTTTGTCAGGTTTGATAAAAAAGACATAATAAACTATGCTGAAATAATATAGTCTTGGGAATATTTTAAATATTAGGTTGGGGGAAAAAATGATATTTATATGAACTATAGGACTTTATTTAACATGCTTCGGAATGTCCGATTGGTGCCAAATATGCACCGTTTTGTTGTATGATTTGTTGCCATTTTAAAGGTAACTTCATAATGCCTCTCTCATAGAAGTCCTGCTCTCTATTTGCAAAAAAACTCTAGTTGTCGATTTTCACAATCCTCCCTAGATACCAATTTGTTATCATTAAATAAATATAGCAATGCAAGAAAAACATGATAATCGCTTGGTGCCAAGTTCGGACTATATGGCGCATACATTAAAACTTCCCACCTAGTTCCATCTCATTCTTTTCGGCCAAGGCTTCACAGATGGAAATTCTTACCATCCCATTTTATTCTGTTAATGTGTGTGACACCCAAACATCGAGCTTCTTATTGAACCCAGGTTTGTGTAAATGGTCTAAAACAGTTTTATGGTCGATTTTTAGCTCCTGGACGATGTTATGCCTGCCGGCAACATGCCTAACATAACTAACATGCCGGCCAACTTCGATCATTTCTTTGATTTAATCTATATTTTCAACGACTGGCCTACCAGTGCGAGCTGCATCTTTAACGTCAAAAATTCCTGAACGGAATCTACGAAACCAAAATTGCACATAATTGGCTATTACAGTATCGGAACCATAACTCTATTCACAATTTTAGCAGCTTGGCTTGCATTTTCGGTTTTACCAAAGAAAAACTGTAAAATGTACCCAGTTTTCTCTTTGTTTACTTCAATTTTTAACACCCTGTAACTCACAACTGAATGCACCAAACAAAAAACAGAAAAAGAAATACTGCCAAATTTCACCCTACCAACGAGTATAAATTTGAAATTGTTTGATCTGTCGAAAAAATAATGGATTCCTTTTTCCCCAACCTAAAATAATTGGTACGATTTTCACATAAATATTTAAAGTGTGACCTCTATTCTGAAGACGCCGTGCAGAAATACTACCCTGATAAGGAATACATACAATGCTCCTAACTGTGATGATCGAATTGACGAGGTGCGGATTATTGAGATATTACAAAATATGGGCAATAAATAGAATCAAGTATTTATTGTCTGTCTGATTTTGAAATTTAAAATTTTGTGCCAAAAAACTGTCGGAGTTCGAACTCAACATTCAATTAGAAAATATTTATATTCCACTTGCTTTTGCAACACCTCGAAATATTTGTCGGATAACCCATTTTTCATGTCGGCAGCGACGTTCATATGTGCGAATCCATATTTAATAGAGCTTTTACATTTTGCACTGACATTCATATTACTCCTACAATCTATGAAAATGCGAATATTTGCAATCAGAAATAGTTTTATTGTTTTTCAAAAACAAAAAAAATCTGCAGCATGATTTATACACTAATTCATACGTTCAAACTAATTTGCAAAGCACTGCGGTTGACAGACATGCACAAAATTGGGGTTTCCGGTAACGAAGATCGCTGATCACACATTTTTATGTTCGGGAAAAAGTAATTGGGGGCAAAGTCATCGGTCTATGGCAGATGCCACACAATGCCACGTTTTAACCGATGTGTTAGAGCACACGTAATTGTGGTGCAAAATTACTTGTATTGTTTTTCGTTTTGCGAATTTCTCCGAAGTCTTCGAACAAACAAAATTTACGGACCTACTTTGCACAGGTGGCCCAGTTTTACCGAAGAAACAGGCAATAATTTGTTTCCATGAACAACTTTCATTGGATTGGCTCATCTGCGAAAATCCACTCTTCCTCTACTGAGTATATTTGTCAGAAATGTCAGATGGCCCCAGTCAACGCATTGTGTATGTATAGAGACCCTAGAATCTGATTCATAATTTGGGTCGGGTTTCCACACGTGCAGTTCGCTTGTATGACCGTCGTACGTAACCCAATCACGCAGTGAAATGATGGAACCTGATTTTAAGCAAACACTCCATTTTATTGCACTCGATATAAAGTAGAGATTGCACTGCCTCCAATTCATACCGCGCTTTTTTTATTTTTTTCATCAAAATATTTTGATAAATTTGGGTGTACAAATTACGTGACAACATGGTACATATCCAATATCCTATCACATACATACATTGTGTAAATCCAATCGTTCATGTACAGGTAATATCGACTCAATCACTTCCACCCGGAAAAAGCATATTACCACAAAATTCTTAATAAATTCATTTTTTCAGATGACAGAGGAGTGGGAACTAAAACGACCCAGTCGAATGCGGTTTTCCAAATCTATATCAAGTTAGAAGATAGAAAAAATAACTAAAATATCGTAATACCTTTGTCGAACCTTCTTTAAATATGAAAAAGAGATTTACCAGTCCATTCCTATTAGTAGCATACTGGTAAGGTATGAATCAACTATTTGATTGACTCAACTATCATCCCCAAACGGATTTACAGTGTAAAAATTGTATACCTAGATGGACTCTGAAAATGGTCCTTATAGATCCACTATCTAGTACTTCCTTGGCAATTATCAACGACTCTCTCAATTGTTACTTCTTAGTCCATAGATAGCACTAATAAATTTCATGTTTCTCAAGTCAAATTGGCTTACAAACGTAAAAATAAGTATACCAAATTCGATAATGTGAATCGGTAGTCTTAAAAATCCAAAAATTATGCGAAGTTCAAAAGTTTGCCAGATATTTAATATTTCTAGTAAATTATGAGCAGCAAATTGCAGGAAATAATCTAACAAAAACTCCCAGAATTGTAGAAAAGGACAAAGATTCGATTTTGTATCATGATAACGCAACCGGCCCCTATGTTTCCAGAAATTGAATGATCACGACGGTGATGACAGTAAATATGATTAAGTATGTTGAAGATTGGAAATAAGTTGAATATATATCTTCGGGTGATTATTTTATGCCAACCAAATGGGTATTATTTATAAAAAAAACACAAATATTGCTCTAAATTTTAAACAAATGTGCTATCAGGCAATTTCATATAATTTCAATTTCGGACTCCTTCAGGGAGTAATGAGCGGGACAGTCATTGCTGTAAAATGTGTATTTATGCCCAAATTTACGAACTCAAGCCCCGTTCACAATAATACGTATATTAAAACCATCTTCAACTTTAGCTGTCCTGAGATAACTGATTATATCAAACACCGTATTGTTGTATTTTTGTGCTACTGATCTCATCTTCCAAAACAGTTCATCTGCCAAAGGAAATAATGAACAATTTATTTCAACAATCTGGTAAAAAAAATGACCGTAAGGGTCTAATCAAAAAATGAGTCGTTTATTTATTCATCAATACCCATTATTGTCCCCAAGAATGCATCTCGTCAGTGCAGTCGAAAAAGTGAGGAAAAGATTAACTTTTGACATGTTTTTAATTTTTCCCTAAAGTGGACTTCCTTAAACCTGATATACAACAATTGAAGTTATGTTTTGCTCATATGTAGTTGATTCGCTAATCACTACAATCTACATTTCAAACATCCCATACATATAATTTCATTTGTTTGCATAAAACATTTGGCCCTGAAAATCGAACTCACCATACGGTGAAAATAACGAAGTTCAGATATCACAGCGCAGTGATTTTGAATTAAAAAATTATTTCTGACGCTAATAAGTTTATTCCGAATAGGGTAAACTCACAAATTCTGAAAGGTTGACGAAAACTTTAACATTTTTTGTTTATACTTTTACTTTATATTTTTTTCTAGGAAAAAAAATTAAATGTTCAGAATAAAGACCAATAAACAATTTCCCATTAAAACTTTCAATTGTGTGAACGACGTTCTAATTTTTAATCTATTGTGTTTTTTTTTAATTTAATTATGTGGAATTCAGTATTTATCAGTTATTACAATTTATCTTTTTTAACATCTGTTAAGGTATAGTTTTTTAAAACTCTTGTACAATGATTGATTGCCTACATCACCCAGTTTTGACACAATTTAATTGTTTAAGGAAAGTATAAAGAAAAGAAAAACGTTTAAAAATATAAACAAGAAAAAAAGAAAATAAAAAAATTGAATAAATTGTTGTTTAATTTAAGGGCTTTTTGTGTAAATTTTTTCTCATAACTATAGAAAGAAACTCTATTACATGTTGGTCATAATTTATGAAACTTAACAAAAAAATATATAATTAAAATATAAAAAAATTAAACAAAAACAATTTTTTATTATATACAAAAAAATAATTAGTGGTATATATACATAAATATGAAAAAATACAAAAAATACGATTTAAAATGGATTGTTCAATTTTATAAATAAAATAAAAAAGAAATACGTATAAATTGATAAAACAAAAAAATGTGTGGAAAATAACACCTGGCCAATTAGGCGGATATTGCTCAATGACAAAGAGATGGAACGAGGATATAGGAAATATCCTATGACATTAATATGGCATATAATCGGGTTAGAGAGTATCATTTATTGATATTCTAATTTTTTTTCGAATGAAGAAAATAAAAAAATCACCACATCACGCATAACTCCAAACAACATACATTACATACAGAAACTGTGATGATATAAAGTGTTTAAATAAAAAACCAACAAAATAACATTTTTTCTAAAAAAAAATAAACACTGTAATTGACAAATATAAATCATAACATAATCAAGCAAGAAAAGACGTCAAATGTTACCATAGTAAGGAATAATATTCTTAAACTAAATTTATATTTTATCGAAAACATGGAAACAGATGCAGTCATCTGGAGAATTCACCGATGAAAATTAGGATGAATTGTACCGGAGTCAGCATGATATGATAAGTACAGCTGTCTGAAGATCCCATGAAAAAAATACGATGGTTCAAATGTTTCTCTGAAGTAATTCTATTTTCGAATTTATTTCAATTAATATATATATATATATATTATTACTATAATTAAAAATATAACATTTCTCAATTTGTGTATTCAATTCCAATTCCTTACAATGGCAACATGACACACACAAAAAATTCATCTAACAAAGTTAAAAAAAAGTTAAAACAAATCACTAACCAAAAACAACAACAAATGTTAAACGTTTTTTAAATGTCCATTCTAAGTAGTGAAAATGATAATTAAACAAAAAATATAAAAAAAAAACTTTTTCTTCTATAACCACAATGAAACCAGAAAAAAAGAATAAAATATTCTTTTTTAATAAAAAGCATTTAATTGAGAGATATAAATGATAAAAAAACATACATAGAATGTTGAACAACAACCCACCAAAATGTTTATGAAAAATAACAAGAACAACAACAACAATGTATACACACAATTTTTTGCAAAGACCTTTTCTTTTCATAACGGATGCCAAAAAACGAAGTCACGACATAACCAAAAAAATGTCAAAATATATAAGACCAATAAACTAACAAAATTATTGAATCGTTTTACACCTTAAACCAGAAAATCGAGAAAACTGACAAAAGACAAAATAAATTAATAACAAAAATGTACACTGCCGTTTTACATAAATCATCAAAATCAACCCAAATATTACAAAAGTTTTCAATTATTATTTTAAAACGAAACAACAAATTTCTATTAGTGAGTGAAATCAGATTAATGACCGCATTCTGTATTTTGATAAATGTTTTACTTAAGATTTCATTCCGAAATTGCCAAATTACTTATATTTCTCATAAAATCAACCGATACTTGAGCCGACCCTGTGAAAGCATATACAGCAACCCTTGGCATGTGCTTGGTACATTTTGGAAAGGAAGAATTTTGTAAAGGATCGTAAAAATATATAGAAACCAGTAAGAGAAGTAGTATACCCAGACGGGGCCGACCTGAACTTAAAATATCTGCAGAGCTAATTAAAAAGCCAGGTAACATTTCGCGATATTTGTTTCTACAGTGGGATAATTCAATCCCTTTCTCAGAGGACCCAGTTGACTCTTGTGCAGACAATGTAGAATTCAAGTGATATGAATATAAGTTTCGCTTGATTAATAAGGGTGCACATATATAGAGTTTATTTACTGAAAATCCTATTTAAAAATCTTGGTATCCATTAAAAATGGAAAATGACGATAAAAATATTCGAATATTGATATCGATTCGATTTATTTACACGGAATATAGGAATCAGACAAATTGGCTGGAATCTAAATCTAAAGTTTTAATCTCTAACTATGCAATATACAAAAGCATGTTATTATACAGGAAATATGGAAATTCCCAAGGCAAATATATGAATGTTCCAGAATACTCCCATTAGATGGAAAAATTGAACGTTGTGAATAACGTTGCAAACAAAATAGGAACCGATGAACGCAGCACGATAATATAACTGCTAAGAATATGTGGTGCACATATATATACTATATTCTATGACTGGGCAATATTTCGCGATATTTGCACCGTCTTGACCCTCATTTTTCCACATTTTTCCCGAGGGTAATATTTACGCAATAACATAACCGCTCAAAGTGTGTAAAATATGTGATAATCTGCATAAAATAATGGCCTCTTAAGGGACTAGAAAATCTGACAAAAATAATGTTTTCGGTTCATTGAATTCGGGTCTATGTCCTTCAAGAGTAAATATATACCAATTTTGTCATTTTGTCAAAAACAGCCAAAAATAAAGTTCTTGGTACATTTCATCCACTAAATATTAAACGATTATTACAATATGGGTCTTTCTTGGCCCGAACAGGTCCTGCATGCAAAATTTCGTGACGATTGGTCCATAACTGTATCGTGTTTAAAAATTATAATGGACAGACGTACGGACACACATGTCTAGATCGAGATATGACCGGATCGGTATACTTAAAGGTGGAACTAGGAATAATATTTCATGGCGTTACAAACTCTTGGGGCAGTCCAAAGGTATAATATCCTGACAACATAGTTGTGAAGAGTATAAAAACTAAAGATTAAAGCTGGCTAGTATCTTCAAAATACTTAAAAAGGTACGTAACCTTTATATGCCAATAATTGTATTCTTAAATTTTAACATTTTTTTTTTTTTTTGGTAGGCAAATTTGACACCCAATTATAGTCAATTCAACCAAAATACCAAATAATCGGGATACCGTAATATGAAGACTGACCTAAAAAGTGGACAAATGCTGATAATTTCTATTACCTAAATGGGAATGCAAAATTATTGACAATTTAGTTGAAAAACGTGCCCAACTACCCAAATTAACAAGATTTAGAAGTTACCGTTACATGGGGACTAAGTTTAAAGGTTGCCAATTATTAATAATTCTTGGTATGAAGATTTTCTCACCAATGATGATTCACAATATAAAATTACAGTAAATTCGGTTATATCGAGTGTGAATTCAAAATACAAAAGTATAGCCAATTTGGTTGAAAAACTTGCCCAAACGCCTCAAAACAGAAATTTGGGCGTTCTATTATAGGGGGCTATCGTATAAATTTCACCAATATTGATCACTTTTGGAAGGACGATGTGTCAAGCAATAAAAACTTAAAATACCAAATTACAGTCAATTCGTCCCCTATGCCCTATGGTGATTTCAACAGACAGACGGGCATGTATAAATCGACATAGAATTGTTTCGAGGTGTTTTAAACGCACTCCAACTTGTGGTGAAGTGTATTAAAAACAGCCAGATTTGTTCAAAATATGTCACCATGATAAAATCATTTTCGATTTTAAATATCATAATTAATAATTACATAAAATATACAACAGAAAGTATATAATTTCCATTACAATATAATTTTTTTCCATTTTCTGTACCTACCCCACCCCCTATAGCAAAATAAATAGCTTTGTATTTGCAATTAGAGCACTTACCTTAATTTGTATTCTCTCCCAACAGCAAAGAACTCCCAAATGATGGAATTAACATCAAGGGAGAAAGAACGTGAGGCCGATACACAACACTTACGTCGACGTCGGTTACGCGACGACTATCAATATGAAACAACAACAACTCACGTAAAAGAACAGTTACTTTTTTCTTGCAAAAAATGGCACATCAATAGGAGAAACAATTTAAATAATATAACACAAACTTATTAACACAAAACTTCACAATAACAATTGAATTTAATGAAATTCACTTTCTATTAAACTTTTAACGATTAAACTATAATTTTTATAAACTAATATTTAATAAAAACTCCCGAATTCGCGACGCACACTTAAAGACACCTGACCCGAATGAATGCACGAAATAAACTAAGAAATCAGAAAATGGCAGAATTAGCAATTAATGAGTACGCAGGAGAGTGGAACTCACTCAAAGAAGAAATGTGTGTGTGTTTTGTTATTAACAACAACAACATCTTGTCAATTTCAGGGAGTATGGCAGTTTGTAAGTAAATAATTGAGGATCGAAAAAGAAATAATTGATCATCCCGTTGTACCAAAACGGCCTGCATAGCCTCTGTGATATTCTGAGTACAGTTTCTTATTCAAGGAAATGGTTCTAGGCGAGATCACATAAAGGGCAAAACTTTCCTCCGGACGTTTGTCGTTATAACCGACAAGTCTTGTGAAAGGATTTCATTATAAACCATATCGACTGTATATTTTAAATTATGTATATTAATAAAAGAGCGAAGTGGCTGGCTGACATACTTACTGACAACGTTTTTCCAACGCCCAGACGAAACGTCTGAACCTATAATCTTGAAAGTTGGGGTGAGGATATTCCTAGTCCAAAGCTGTTAGATAAGAGTGGGTTTTTGGGAAATTCGTACTAGAAGGGCAAGAAAAGTACTAAATATGGTACCATTTGTATTTTGGGAATCAGTAGAGCTAGAATGGAGTGTTGGATAAATTAACCATGGAAATTCGAACTATAAGTATCCGAAATATGCAAAAATGTACTAAATTTTTTACAATTTCGTAACATGTGAACGGATAGGGCTAAAAACATGAAATTTGGGATGCGAATCAAGGTTGAGAAATAAGGTCGATATAAGGAGGTGGTTTTGGAAGTATGTACTCATGTATACAAAAAAGTACTAAAACGTACTAAATTGGGTACAATGTGGATATGGAGGAACGGATGGAGCTTGAAATTAACATTACCATCGGAATGTGGGATTGGGGTATGAAGGTAGAATTTGATATTCGTACTTATAACTACGAAAGGTACTATATTTGGTACAATTTAGATGGTTTTGGAAGTGTGTACTCATGTATACGAAAAGTACTAAAGCGTACTAAATTTGACACAATGTGAGTTTGGAGGAAGGCATGGAGCTAAAATTTGCAATTAACATTACCGTCGGAGTGTTGGATTGGAGTATGTAGGTAGAATTTGCTATTCGTACTTATGTCTACGGAAAGTAAATGGTACTATATTTGGTACAATTTGGATTTGGAGCTGCAATCATGAAATTTGGAATTAAGATTGGATTTAGGTATCTTCGAATTTTTGCAAAATCAATTTGAATTTTGGGTGAACAGATAGAGCTGGAATACAGATATCGGAAGAAATGATCACATATAGGATTAAAGTATGTAGGAAGTTTTGAAAATTTCTACTAATGTGTACTAAATTTGGTACAATTTGAATGAACCGATGGGGCTAAAATCCTGAAATTGAGAAATAAGATTTCTATCGGATTGTATGATGTATGAAATAATGGACATTTGTACTTATGTGTGCCAAATGGTACAATATAGATATGCGGAAACCAATAGAGCTGGAACACTTTAACTTGGAATTAAGATTACTGTTTGGGTGTAGAATTGGATAATGTATGAACTTTTGGAAATACGTACTTATATGCACTAAATGTTACTAAATTTGATGAACCGATGGGGAATCCTGAAATTGTTAAATATGATATATGTTGGATTGTTGAGGTTGGTAGTTATGGAAATTTATATTAATGTGTAGTAAATCGTAAAAAATCCTGTAAAATTTGAATTTGGGTGAATATATAGAGCTCGGTCGGAATGTTTGTGTAGTCTGGAGATATAGAGGTATTTTTGGATATATGTTCTATAAAATAATAGATGTACTAATAGTACGAAAACATAATATGTTAAGACATGTTTTTTTCTAACTATTCTTTTGGATGGATTTTTTAAAATAATTTTGCAGAACTAACGTAGGGTATATCCCTGACTTAGAACATCTTCTTAATCGGCCATGGTTGGTTACAAAAATACATACATCAAAAACCGAATGGGGCATGTAGTTTGTAGACCCGATTTTTCACAGTGGAACTTTTAATTTCGATATAAAAACGCTCCCCAAAATATGTCGATCAATGTATTGATAAATGAAGCTTATTTCATCTTAGGTCTTCGTATATTTCACTCACAACCGATATAATTAGCATTTATTGAATATAATTTTTTTTAAATCTTATTTATTAAAATTGAAAATTGGAATCCATACAAAATAAAGAAATGAAAAAATTACATGTACACAATCCTCGGACCCGTCCTCAATTCATCAACAGACAAGACCGAACATCAAATTTTTTGTAACAAAACCCAGCATTGACAAATTGTATTATTATTGTAATAACAAGAACAACAACAAAAATATATATTTAGAACAATGTACATTTTATACATTGTCTGTTAATTTTTTTTTACTAATTTATTATAATACAACAAAAACACAACAACATTATAAAAATAATAAAACAACACGTAAGTAAATAATAATTATTATAATAATATTATTATTACTAGATGGTATTATGTACGTATATTATATACATATTATAACAACAACAACAAAAAATAAATAAAACAAATATTTAAAATCATTATAGAATTTAAATATATATAAATATAATACAAAGAAATTCAATTTTTTTGAATTAAACTCTCTTATAATAAAAGAAAATAAAAACAACCCAAAACAACAAATAACGAAAACCCAAACCAAATAAATTTCATAATATTTAAACATCAACCAACAACATCTCAAATAGATTGATTATAAAACAAATAAATAAAGAAAATAGCATACAAAAAATTGATATGAAATGTGAAATTCTAATATCTGGATTATATAAGGATGCGAGTATAACTTAAATAGTAATGTAATAAAGTTTTGAGCGTAATTTTAATTCAAATAAAATACAAACAATTCAATTCGATGTGTTTCAATTGCAAAAAACGCTTAGGAAAGGGTCAATGAATTATGGATGGAATACAAAGGACAGACCGTATTTATGATGCGAATGACCATTTTTTTGGTCCAATAACGAACCCTATTGAAATTCGTAAAATCGCTTCAGATTGCCTAGCATATCCCAGTTCCGTGGGATTTTTAAAATGTGTTTTCCAAGTTCCATCATAGGAAAGGATTTTTTTAAATATGTTTTAAGTATCAATGTAGTGGTATTTTTCAAGTATCACATTTTACTTTAATTTTTCAAAAATATTTTTTTAGTTCAAACATATGCGAGGATTTTTTAAAACATCAACAAAGGCTCACTATTTGAAGCTTCACCACAGACAAGGATACTATAAATATTAGGTTGGGGAAATATAAATCAATTTTTTTCGGCAGATGGCTGTTCTGTTAGATTTCTCATAAAGTATCGATTAAACAGTAAAAAAATTATTTTGTGAGTTACAGGGTGCTAAAAATGGAAGTGAACAAAGAGAAAATTCGGTTCAGTGACTCGCCAGAAACTTCGGAAGATTTGTTGGGGAGTTTTAATACATCCGCCATACAGTCCGGTATTGGCACCAAGCGATTATCATATTTTTCTTGCATTTCAAAATGGCCTTAAGGGGACCCCTTCATTCTCGGGGTCAAAAAATTTTTTGATTTAATTCGAATCTACACTAATTGAAGAATGTCCCTACAAAATTTCAAGTAAAAATCTCAAGAACTCTTGAAGATATAGCCGATTTATTGTGCCAGCATCAAGTGACGGCTAAAGGGCTTCTCAAACTTTAAACGCGTTTTTCTCTTTTGCGAATGGCGGGCACGATAACTCAAAAACTAATAACCCAATCGATTCCAAATTTTTACACGTTTCTCTGTGAGTGTATAGCTATCGTATGAACTAGGATAAAGCCAATCGGTGAAGATCTTTCTTATTTTTTAACTTGGTTTTTAGTCAAAAATATTTTTTCAAAGGTCCGCCATTTTGTTAATTTTAGAGCGAAGTCAATAATCCTAGTTCATACGAGAGCCAGACATGTACTCTTTCTAACACCGTTGGAATTTTCGGATTCCGATGTTGCAGTGAGGAGTTATCATGCCCGCCATCAACAATAAGGACTTTTCTTTAATTACAAAAAACAACAACAAAACAATAACAAAAATTGTTTGTAAATTTTGTTCTTCTCTTTTAAATCTTCAAATATCGAGAATGGGTGGGGTTCCCTTAATGATACAAAATTGGTATGGGGAGGATTTAAAAAATCAACAACTAGATTTCGTTTTTTTTTTGAAAATAGAGAGCAGGACTTCTATGAGAGAGCCATTATGAAGTTACCTTTAAAATAGTGTTGAACACAATTAAATTGAGAGTAAGTGCGCGAGAGCTTAAGTGAGAGATAATCATCAAAAATGGTTGACCAAAAGAGAAAAGAAGAGAATATGCGTTTAGCCATCTCCGCTATGTACTATTTTGTGCATTAGTGCTTTAGAATTACAACAAAACGGTGCATATTTGGCCCGGACATTCCGAAGCATATTAAACAAAGTTCTATAGTTCATATAAAAATAATGGATTTCTTTTTCCCCATCTAATATTTTTTACGAACCAGCATAGGCATTGATTTTTTTAATATTTAAAAACATTTTTTTAAATTGCATAATAGCTGAGATTTTTTAAAATTTTATTTTGTATAGGTTGGCGTGGAATCTTTAAAAAAATTATTTTTTTAGTACCTTTATAGGCGTGAGATTTTGATAATTTTTTTTCAAATACCACTTTGTGCATGGATTTGTTAAAAATATTTTCAAGGATGTTTTAAAAATATTTTTTGAAATACCAACTGCGGCATGGAGTATTAACAAAATAAATTTTCTAGTATCACCATGGAGTTTAAAAAATATCTTCATGTACCAATATAAGCGTTGGATTTTTAATAATATTTTTTTGCAAGCACCACTATCGGCATTGACTTTTTAAAAATGTTTTTTAAGTTACTCCATATTTGAGGATTTTTAAAAAATATTTTTTCTATGGTCATATATAGACATAGTATTTCTAAACATATTTTATTTTACAAATACTGCCATAGTCGTGGTAGTATTTTGCAAGTGCCGCCAAATAAAAATTCCTACCTATACTTATTTTAAGTTTTCTTTATATGTTTTATTTTATAATTATGTTTTATACGACAACAAAATTTTAATATTCAATTGGTTCGTTCAAATCCAGTACAATCACCATGTAGCGAGGATATGAACCAATTCAACTTTTAAAATTATGGTTCGCCCTGTTAACAAATCTGTAGAAGACATACTTATCGAAACATTATTGTTTGTATTTATGTTTTACCCTGTAAATGGTTTTTATTGTAACTCGTGATACAAACCAATATGGAAAGTATTGCAGTAAAGCCCACATCCTATAAAGGTAACGAAACGGTGACCAGTTCTGTTTTGTCACACGTTTAACAGGCTGACTATAAATACACATAAAATAGTTTCATCGTATATACAATATTGTTGATGTTCTCGGACAGAATTTTAAAGGACAATGCAAATGTTGTGCATATACTCAGAAACAAAGGGGTAAATTTGTAAATACTCAGATTTATTGATGAAACAACAATATATGAGAATATGAGGAAATACTTTATTCAACCATCAACCTTCCTCGGAAATTCATTTGCAGAGGAAATACATCTTAAAATATTTTATTATTTCGGAGTTACAACATTTTAGCCTACAAATTCTTGTGCGACGTTTGTATTTTTTGTTGATTATCCTGTCTCCTCCCCGCTTATTCATTTACTTAATTGAACGTGGACAATAGCGTGGTTTAAAACGCCTCTGGCAATGTTTTACCATTCTGTATCTTTCATAATTATTAATTGGTGGTCAGGTGTTTTTATCTGAGTATCATAACAGACACTTTTGGCAAATAATCAATTCAATGTTAACACCTCCCAATCGTTGTTTTGTAGTTAATTGACCAGAATAGTAAGTCATTGTCTCATATAGAAATATGCGACAATGCAAGCGATACCTGCTAAAAATAATAGCTAACATTTCCAACTCAACATTCTGAAAATTCATTGCGCAAAACTTTTTCTAATGTAGGTACGACAAGTACGACAAAAAAAGGGTAACATTAGTAATATTCGAATGATTATTGTTAGAACTCTTTACAGTGGGAAGGGGTTTGGACACTATTCTATACATGCATTATAGAATAGTACTTTTACTAAGTGTAAGCAAATTTGATGATATTGATTTTGGGAGGTTGTCAATAGCACAGGTAAAAAATGATTTAAACATTTTCAATAATTTCTTAATGTATAAAAAATTTATATCAGAATATCCGAAACAAAAATTAAAAAAAAACCCGGTTCTTTCTTCCTCGAAATTTATTGTTTTTGACGTATTAGGCATAAATATATATTTTTTATACCATGATGTCGACTCTCTACCCCGAGATTGACATACATATCTAAAATCGATCGGGATTTTTATATGAGGATGATTCCAAGGTAAATTGCTGCCATGATGAAACAAAATAGTAAATTAAAAGCATGAAGGTTCTAAAGGAAGGTTCTATTTGGCTATAACTTCTACTGCTAACATATAGTCACTTGTGTTGGAAAAGGTTCATAAAATCAGAAAAATATCTATAAAGAGGCTGGTCATTTACATGGGGGCTATACACAAAAAAGGATCAATATATATACTTTGTATGAATAATTTTCCCCAAATGAGAATTCAAAATATCAAAGGATGATATAATATAAATAACGAAAATTAAGGGGTACCAATACATGGGTACTATTCCAGATCATTGATCGAAACTGGGAACTTTTGGTTATGAAGATTTGCCATCCAATGAGAACCTGCAGCCCTTTCGTTTGAAAAATCTGTCTGAAATCCTTAAAGTAGCGACAATTCGTATATCGGCTTTTAGACATTAATTATTTACCTTTAGTTAACAAACAGTTAACAGTTAACAATCATTACTCTAAATACTTTACCCTAAGTTTGATTACATTGACGTAAAATTAATTTTTCTACAGATCTGGCCAACAATGTATATTTTCTCTTTCTAAACTATTTTGGGGGTTATCAGACCCATGGGGTTATGGCCCCATCGACGCACTTGATCGTGTCTTTGCAAAACTATTGCATGGTTGATTCGCTTCATTGGAATCTATATTCTCCATTCAAAAAAAAAAAAAAAAAAAAAATGTCTCATTAAAATTTCAACAGCAAATCTCAACAACTCTTGTGGATAACCAATGCATTGTGTCAGCATCAAGTGTGTCGAACATTAAGCGCGTTTTTCTCGAAACAATATCTTTACGATTCGAGTGCACGATAACGCAAAAACTTTTAATCCGATCGGTCCAAATTTTTAACACGTTGAAGATATTCCCTTCCGAACTCAATAATCCTAGTTCATACCAGAACCACATATGTAGTCTTTCTAACGTCATTGGAATTTTGAGATTCGGATGTTCCAGTGATCGGCAATCATGCCAGGCATCTTTAATTACAAACAAAAATATTTTGTAAATTTATTTTCTTCTTTAAGTCTTCAAAGATATGTATGCAAATTTTAAAAGTCTTTAAAATAATGTATGCTCATTTGCAAATGTATATTAAAACTAGTAAGGAAATTCAGACTGGGAAGACTATATGATACCCTTACCACTTTTGGGTATATTGTACATATGTATCATAACAGACGTCGCTTTTCCGAAGGAACATTGACATGAAATTGAACGAATTTAAATATGTGATCTATATCTATAAGTACACCGACGAACATCAATCCCAACACATGATATTCTGCAACCTATTCTAAATTTCGTAAATAGATTTAAAGCTAACTTTACACACGCTTTGGTATGCTTCACTGTAAAATGCTATATCTAAATCTGAACCGAATTTCACGATATCATTCTGGACCTAATTTAGTACCCTATGCAAAATTTCGTGCAAATCGAAATATATATAGGGACTTTGGTGCACCATTTACATAAAATCGGACTAAACTATTTACGGGAGATATATCTAAATCTGGTCCGATTTTCTTCAATTTCAATAGGGTTCGTCCTTGGGCCAAAAAGGTGACTTTTGCCAAATTTCATCCAATTTTGATAATACATGCGACCTGTACTTTGTTTACAATTTAACATAGACAGACGGACGGACGGAAGGAACTATGTGTCTATCTCGTTCCCTTTTTACCTGTTACCCTGTACCACAGTGTGGTGAAGGGTATAAATATGAAAGTTTGGATCAAATCGAATACTCAATTCGCTTCACATGATATTTTGAGCTTGGTCGGTCCAGTCAGACTATACTACTTTGCGTATTCAATTATTCTAAATCCTAATATGGATATCTTAGGTCAATTACCACCCATACAAAACCATATACGAAACTCCAACAACAACTGTTTTCAACTATGTCACATACTCCACGTACTCCCTCCAGTACACAGAACTTCATGCTGACACTCGCTTAAAAACACATTTATTAAAAACCATTGCAGCCGTCAACTTCATTCTACTAATTTAAATATCACTTTACAATTGGATATCTTTTAGGCACACTTTACTAGTCAGCAAATTATGCCTAACAGGCGGCGCGTGCTTCGTGAATTAGATAAAAAATTTCTTTTTATTGTAGAATATGTTCTGATTTAGTTTTTTTTGGATTTTCAACATTTATCCAAGTTACAAGAAACATTTCGAACAACACGATTATAAAAACGCAACAATTGAGTAGATAAAATAACAAAAAACAACTACAACAAATGTTTTTTTAGACAGACCAACAAAACGACCTTCAGATTTGGTTACGCTCTGCTTAATCCGACACTAGCTTTTAGTTTTCGAAAACACACCATACAGAGCAAAAAAATAAAAACTACAACAAAAACTGCGAACTCAAAAAAAAAAAAAAAAAAAAAATACAAATTTCGATATTCTCTTGTTGTGTTTTTTGAAGTGCATGTTGCATGTTTTGAATTTGGCCGTTAGTTTTGTTGCCCCCCAGTGGCCGGGTAGAAATTGTTGGCAAACTACAACACCGTCAAAAAAATTGTTCACAGTTGTAAGTTTTTTTTTTAATTGCATAAGTTTATTATTCTGTTGTTGTTATTGTTTTTATTATTTTTATTTTTGCTATAAATAATTAATTAAAGCCCCCACATACCAACTCCTTGTTACGCATATTGTCACATCATGTAAACGATCAACGACGACGAACTGACTGCCAGTCTTATCGAATATATCTAAGCAGAAAATCTGTCACTCACACAAAGACGTTCAGTTTACTTGGACCGAGATTCGCCTTTGCCAAAGGAATTTATGTCATTTGGATTTATTGACTCGAACTTTGTTTTTATTTTTTTTCAAATATGCAGTATATAAAACCGAACACTGATTTGCGACAATTTTTTTTATTAGCTGTTTCCATAACAAGTCATTCATTCATAGGTCCGCTGTTGAAGAAAAAATTAAATTGAAAAGCAAGCATGTCTGAAAGACATTAACACAACGGCATGTATTGGGTAAATAGGAATTGGGTTTAGTAATCTCAGACAGAGTCGGCTATTTGCCAGCTGTTGTTAGTGGAAGAACCAGCCTATCTATCCATGGCTGGTGTTAGCGATAAATAATAATTATTGCTTGTATTCGGTGTAAGAGAATAATATTGGCTAATAGCCAATACCAATGGATTTTCTAAGAAAACTTACAACAATTTGGCCATATGCGTTTTGGCTGAAACAATAAATTTCTTTTTAAGTGACAATTTGAAAATAAGAAAACCAGATTCAACAAGTCATTGGCCATATATCAATATTTGATGTGGAAGACATGACGATTAAAATGAAGCAGATGTCAATGCCTATAAAACAAAAGTCAGGCGCCAACATTTTATAGAAAATACTACAATATACTATTGACCTGAGGTCAATATACTATTGACCAGAGGACAATATACTATTGACCAGAGGTCAATATACTATTGACCAGAGGTCAATATACTATTGACCAGAGGTCAATATACTATTGACCAGAGGTCAATATACTATTGACCAGAGGTCAATATACTATAGACCAGAGGTCAATATACTATAGACCAGAGGTCAATATACTATTGACCAGAGGTCAATATACTATTGACCAGAGGTCAATATACTATTGACCAGAGGTCAATATACTATTGACCAAAGGTCAATATACTATTGACCAGAGGTCAATATACTATTGACCAAAGGTCAATATACTATTGACCAAAGGTCAATATACTATTGACCAGAGGTCAATATACTATTGACCAGAGGTCAATATACTATTGACCAGAGGTCAATATACTATTGACCAGAGGTCAATATACTATTGACCAGAGGTCAATATACTGTTGACCAGAGGTCAATATACTGTTGACCAGAGGTCAATATACTATTGACCAGAGGTCAATATACTATTGACCAGAGGTCAATATACTATTGACCAGAGGTCAATATACTATTGACCAGAGGTCAATATACTATTGACAAGAGGTCAATATACTATTGACAAGAGGTCAATATACTATTGACCAGAGGTCAATATTCTATTGACCAGAGGTCAATATTCTATTGACCAGAGGTCAATATTCTATTGACCAGAGCTCAATATACTATTGACCAGAGGTCAATATACTATTGACCAGAGGTCAATATACTATTGACCAGAGGTCAATATACTATTGACCAGTGGTCAATATACTATTGACCAGTGGTCAGTATACTATTGACCAGAGGTCAATATACTATTGACCAGAGGTCAATATACTATTGACCAGAGGTCAATATACTATTAACCAAAATTCAATACACTATTATTCAGAAGTCAATAAACTATAGCACAGGGGTCAATATACTATTGACCCGTGACCTGTGGTCAATTTACTATTGACCCGTGGTCAATTAACTATTGACCCGTGGTCAATTTACTATTGACCCGTGGTCACTATACTATTGACCCGTGGTCAATTTACTATTGACCCGTAGTCGATTTACTATTGACCTGTGGTCAATTCACTATCGACCAGTGGTCTGTAAACTATTGACCGGTAGTCAATTTTATATTGAACTGACCACTGGTACCAGTGGTAAATTTATCATTCATCGATCTGTGGTTAATTGACTATTGACCTGTGATAAATGGACTATTGACCAGTATGGTCAATTGACTATTGACCAGTATGGTCGATTGGCTATTGACCAGTATATCGCTTAGCCCCATTAAATCAATTAAATTAATTAATCAATTAATGGTGTAACATCAATTGATTAGAGGTCAATTTACTATTGATCCGTTTTCAATTGACTTTTGATCAAAGGTCAATAGTATAGAATAAAATACCTCGCCTCCAAATTCACTCCAGTAGATGAGCGAATTGCTATAATTCATATAAAAGCGAAGTTCTTTTACATCAGTCCCATTTGCGCCCATGCTCCGACGGAAGACAAAGATGAACAGACCAAAGACATATTTTACTAGCACCTATAACGCCAGTTATGAGCGCTGTCCTTCCTGTCCATGACAATAAAATTTGAATGCCAATTTTTCGTAGGGAAAATATTTTTAGTCCCACCGTCGGAAAATTCAGCCTCCTTGATGAAACATCCTGCAACGATATTAGGTTGATCGTCTTCGCGACTGCAAAAAAATGGTAGTTAGCAGCTCCAGATTATAGCATCTCGATATACACAAGACCACCTGGATTTCTCCTGATCAAGCAACGATAAATCAAATTGATCGTTTGTGACAGCAGCCAAGGTTCGCAACCGTCTTAATGTAGCAGCAAAGATGCGATCTAATGTAACAGGGAAATCCGACTTCGAAAAGCTGCAAACACAACAGGTAGCAGAAGACTACTCCGATCTACTTACTCAACTGTTTGACGAAAGCACCCCTTGTCCCGATAATAATATAGAAGCATAATGGCAAAGAATTGTCCACTCCCTGCAAACTGCAGCAAAAGCAAAACGTGTGTACCAAAAACCACCATTAAGAAACCCATGGTACGATCAGGAGTGTTGTATGCTACTGATCTGAAAAACAAAGCGTAAAAGTCAACCGTGCAGACATTAGCAACACGCAATGCGATGGAGAATTATCGGTAGAAAAGTAGAGATAAAAGTAGGAAATTCTACCAAAGAGTAAAACACCAAACCGAAGGCTTTGGTGCAGGCACATCCTCCTGTAGAGATGAAGAAGGAAACCTAGTGACAGATACAGACAGTGTGTTGAGGATCTGGAAGGAGCATTTTGAATAGTAGTATCGGTGAAGAAGATACCCAGAACCAATAAGAGCTGACGGTATATAGTGTATACCACCTAGCCAAGATGAGGTCAGAGGTGCAATTAATCGGCTGTAGAATAATAAAGCGCCAGGTGCCGATGGATTACCAGCCGAACTATTCAAGACCGGTGGTCAGATGCTAGTCAGGAGCATGTACCAGCAGATTAGTACAATTTAGCTAGAGGAATGCATGCTCAATGATTAGAACCTATGCATCCTTTGTCCCGTACACAAAAAAGGAGACCAGACGATATGAGCCAACTATAGAGGAATTAGTCTCCTCCCCACCGTATATTAAGTGCTATCCATCGTGCTGTGTGAACGACTGGTCAATGGGCCTGGCAAATATACCATTGACCAGATTTTCACTCTGCGCCAAATCCTGAAAAAGACCTACAAAAATCGCATCGACACATTTCACATATTCATCGACTATAAAGCCGCATTCGACAGCCCTATCCGTTCAGAGGTGTTTAAAGCTATGTCTGAGTTCGGCAGCCCTGCAAAATGAATACGGCTATGCAGCATAACTTTAAGGGACACAAGGTCAGCAGTTCAAGTCGGAAAGGACCTCCGGAGCCCTCCAATACCGAACGAGGATTCCGACAAGGTGAATGTTTGTCATGTGTCCTGTTTCACATCCTGCTGGAAAAAGTTAATTCGAGATGCAAATGTGAATAGAAATGACACTTTGTACACCAAACAGCATATGTTACTCGCCTACGCCGACGACATCGATATAATCGGTCGAACATTGATAGTCATCTTTGAACGAATCGAGAAGGAGTCTGTTAAAGTGGGACAGGCAGTAAATAGCGAAAAGACCAATCTGATGGTATCAACGTGCAGGATGTCCAGTAGACTCCGACCAACTGTGGAACTTGAAAACTACAGTTTCGAAGTAGTGAACGATTTTATATACCTCGGTTCCGCCATAAACAAAACTAATAACATCAGCTTTGAAATCCGAGGAGAATAGTGTTGGCTAACAGATGCTACTATGGTCTGAGTAAGCAACTCAAGAGCAAGGCCACCTCCCACCAGATCAAACTCACGCTCTACAAGACGCTGATATTACCTGTGCTGTTGTATGGATCTCTTGGAGTGTTTGAGAGAAAAATTCTTCGGAAGATATATGGGCCGATCTGCGTCGACGGAGAAAATCGCCAATGAATTATACCATCCATTCTCACACATCGACATAGTCAGACATATCAAAAGGCATATAAAAACGAGCCAAGTTATGGTTCACGCAGAAGGAGAAATCCACAACTCCGATGGAAAGATCAAGTAGAAGACAACATCTCGGAACATGGTCTTTAAATTGGATGAGATGTGCACAAGACCGACGCACTTGGAAATCTTTTTTAAGCTTGCTACCGTTCTGTCAACCAAACCAGTCAATTGGCCAGTATATTGCTGGCCCCATAAAAAAGTCGAATGGTGTCACACCGCATGACCTTAGTGGTCTTTATACCGGATCGACGAGATATTACGCGGCCAGAAAATGTATCTTGCAATGAAGCCATATTCGCTCGAATAGATTTGCGTGTGGCACGGTCTTGTCGTAACCTCATATTTCACAAGTCAAATTCTTAAAAGCAGGTTATCACGCCATCGTCGTTTTCGAAGAAGTAAGGACCGATTACACCTTTGAACCAAAGAGGGCACCACAAGGTGCCACGTATTTATGACGTTGTGAATGGTCAGCTGATTTCATTATTTACGTGAGGTGGACTTTATATGGATGTAAAATAAGCTATAATGTGCCGTAAAGCAGACCTAATCCCGACGATTAGGAATTGACACATTCGGCGCGACGGTAACAATTTTACTTATAGCAGCGATATTTTTTCAGTTTTCACAGTTCATGCAACGATTTGGTTTTTCAAATCACTTAAAAAACACAGCACATGACCGTACGTCAAACTGTATTGAGTACGTTTTGGCGTTCCAATGAAAATGTTAGTGGAAAAGGCTTTTATAGTTTTATGTAAAGTTATTTAAAATTCCGACGACTTAATTATTCCTACCCCCAATATAATAATTAAAAATTCTGATAGTATTTACTATACCGCATATTTTTTCTAATTAAATAGCAAATTGTGGTAAGCAATCGATATTTTATGTTAATTTTTCATAAAGTTGTGACCAAATTACACTACAAGGCACTCACTCACACACACATACATAGGTGTGGTCTAGATACGCAAAAAGAAAAAAATCAACTTTACCGCAATAGCGAAAACAAATTAATTATGTATTTAAATATTCAATAACTGTTCATACTAACAAAATATATTATCAATATCTTATATTTTCCAAAAAAAATATATTGGCAATTAAAGTTGTGTTTCTCACTCTAAATTGAATTTAAAAAGCCTTGAAATACACACTCTCTGCAGACAAATAAAAAATCTGAATATGAATGCCAATAATTTACCAGATAATGATCAAAAAATTAGAAATGTTCAAATATTACAAAATTTATGTGTATGACTGAAAATAAACGTTACATTTATTGAACATTTTTTTCTACGTTTTCAAAACTCAAGCTGTGAAGTTGTTTTTTGCTACGCCTTAACTTTTGGCCATATAAGAGATGGCAATAATATTAGGAGTTTATTGGCGTAAACTTCATTGAGTTATAAAAAATACAATGTTGCACACACACACACACATCACATTAGTGATCCACTGAACTACTGCGAGTGTTATTCAGGAAAATATACAATGATGCAATGCCAACACTAAACCACTGAATTTGGTTTTTAACCAAAATACAATGTTTCAAACAGGGTTTTTGACGAATTTTGTATTGACCAAAACTACATGTGAGCCATATAGGCTCCATTGTATCTCAGAGGACATTGTTGCATTGTAGCAATGCCGGTATAACAGACGATTTTTTGTGCTCTCCATGCCATCTAATAACCATGCTCTTGAAATGTTGCATGTATGTCTTTGATTGACCTTGATAAGGTCAATATTTTGAAAAAGTGGATTTTCCTTGTTAAGCTTTGATTCGATATCATCACTTTTCAATCTGGTATACTGTCAACATGTTCGATGCCTCCATTTTTGGTGTTGTCAAACCAAAATGACAACACGAAAAATAATAATTCACTATGTTGTAATACACCGCAACATATGACTCTTGGCAATATGCCACAGACCATCGAACAAAAAACGTGCTTCTATCAATTTCATTTTCCATTCCAAACTCGTTCCTTGTGGAATTTCGCAAAAAGAGAAAAAAATTGTGTGTGCAACATGGACGAGATAGATAGTTTATTGGAAAAAAAACTCAGCGGCTATTCATGCAAATTGCTTCCAATCCATTTTTTTGTTATCTATAGCTCTTTGGAAAGGGAAATTTTGTAATTGCAAATATTACTTAGCCGATAGCCTAGTTGGAAAAAATATATAAAATAAACCAGTCTAGGTATGAAAAACAAAATGCATTTTTAGATAGAAATAACCACTCTGCGCTGACGCACAATTTCTTCAGTGTGGGAGTATTATCTCAGTTGGTTGCTGCAAAATTTTATACTGGACTGAATATACAGGGAATACGATATTGACCAATAAATTATGCATCTATTTGCATATCGTAAAAAAAACTAATTTACAATTATAACGCCCATACTACGTATGACTTTATGTTTGAGGTTGTGAATGGAATGAGAACAAATTCAGAACTAAATGGAATAAAAGCTGAATTGTTGTGTAACGTATGGTTTGATTCGGAATATTAAATAAAATATCAGTGAGGAAGGTGAAGCTCGGGCGGGGCAAACGATTTGATATCATAAAACACTTTGGGTACGAGCAAAATATACTCTAGGAAGGGGCCAAAATTCATCGAATGATGTCCAAGTCATAAGCTCTTCGAAGCCACTGGCTGTATGTTGCTTCGGCAAAACTTTGGGCAGTCTATTCTGAAATGAAGATCAACATTGGTTTACCTAAAGTTTTCGGAAAATTTTTGTTATATTATATATAATATTCACATTTTTATACCCTTCACCACACCGAGGTACAGGGTATTATGTCTTTGTGCATATGTTTGTAACAGACAGAAGGAATCGAGATAGACCCATGGTTCCTTTTGAGAATATGCATAGAATCACATTCTGAGTCGATTTATGCATGTCCGTCCGTCCATGTATTTTTGTGAGCAAAGTACAGGTCGCATTTATGATCCGAATTGGATGAAATTTGGCACAGCCCATTGGTTTGGCCCAAGGACGACCCCTATTGAAATTGGAGAAAATCGGTTCAGATTTAGATATAGCTCCCATATATATTTTCGTCCGATTTTAGGTAAATGGTGCACCAAAGTCCCTGAAAATCATTAGATTTATGCATAGCGTACTGAATAAAGTCTAGAATGATGTGTGTTATGTTTCGCGAAAATCGGTTCTGATTTAGATATAGCTCCCATATATAGTTTCGTCCGATTTTAAGTGAATTGTGCACCAAAGTCCCTGAAAATCATTAGATTTATGCATAGCGTACTGAATAAAGTCTAGAATGATGTGTGTTAAGTTTCGTGAAAATCGGTTCAGATTTAGATATAGCTCCCATATATATTTTCGTCCGATTTTAGGTAAATGGTGCACCAAAGTCCCTGAAAATCATTAGATTTATGCATAGCGTACTGAATTAAGTCTAGAAAGATGTGTGTTAAATTTCGTAAAAATCGGTTCAGATTTAGATATAGCACTCATATATATTTTCGGCCGATTTTATGTAAATAGTGTACCAAAGTCCTTGTAACCTAACATGTGACAAGTTTCGATGAAATCGGTTTAGATTTCGATATTTTGCTTTAAATTTATTTACATAATATTGTTCCATTGTAAGACGCAACTCTATATCTGACCAAAATTTAGTATAAGTTGCAGAATGACATTTTTAATTTCATCTGATGAATATACCTAAAGTGGTGAAGGGTATCATATGGTCGGCCCCGTCCGACTTTACTATTTTCCTTACTGGTTTATTAATAGGGCAGACATATGTAGTAACCATCGTACCTGCACTTTATAAATAAGAGATATACACTGCGTATCATAACTATAGACGCACCCTTCATTCAATTGGTATGTTAGTTGACAAATAAAATGGACCCATTAAGTTATTGTTCACAATAAAACGATCAAAAACACATATTATTCAACAAAAATAATTAATTTATTCTTTATGGTTTCGCCGAATTCTGCACTTTCAAAATTGCTGGTGTTGCATAACTATAGACGCACTTTTACAAAATTGGAAAATTTTATTTTTTAAAACTTAAATAAAATAAAATAACTTTTATAAATAATGGGTAGGGCCTCCCTTATTTTGAATAAGTTCAAAAATTTTATCCATCACACTGTTGATCAAAATTATTCGCAAGTTTTCATCGATTGACCGCCATTCATCGATAATCACTTCTTGGAAATAAAATAATGTTTGGTATTGGCGGTTTTCTGCATAGACACGACGAGGCAAGATTCCACACATGTTCTCGATCGGATTCTGGTCGGAAATTTTAATATTTTTCGATTTTAACCATACTTGAGTATGGCCACTTTTATGAACTGGTGCGTTGTCCTGCTAAAAAGCGAGTCCTTGATTGTTGATGCTTTCCCAAAATTGCAATAATTTGTCTTCCAAGACGTGAACGTACTCCATGGAATTCATCCGACAACATGGAAATGTCAAATAATGGCTATAAAATGTTCCCAAGGCCATTAAGGAACCGCCACCGAAATATTGTATTAAGAAATAACGATATTTCGGTAACCGCCACCATGGGAGCATTTTATAGCCACGGAATGCTTTATTTGACATTTCCATGTTGTCGGATGAATTCCATGGAGTACGTTCACGTCTTGGAAGACAAATTATTGCAATTTTGGGAAAGCATCAACAATCAAGGACTCGTTTTTTAGCAGGACAACGCACCAGTTCATAAAAGTGGCCATACTCAAGTATGGTTAAAATCGAAAAATATTAAAATTTCCGACCAGAATCCGATCGAGAACATGTGTGGAATCTTGCCTCGTCGTGTCTATGCAGAAAACCGCCAATATCAAACATTATTTTATTTCCAAGAAGTGATTATCGATGAATGGCGGTCAATCGATGAAGACTTGCGAATAATTTTGATCAACAGTGTGATGGATAAAATTTTTGAACTTATTCAAAATAAGGGAGGCCCTACCCATTATTTATAAAAGTTATTTTATTTTATTTAAGTTTTAAAAAATAAATTTTTCCAATTTTGTAAAAGTGCGTCTATAGTTATGCAACACCAGCAATTTTGAAAGTGCAGAATTCGGCGAAACCATAAAGAATAAATTAATTATTTTTGTTGAATAATATGTGTTTTTGATCGTTTTATTGTGAACAATAACTTAATGGGTCCATTTTATTTGTCAACCAACATACCAATTGAATTAAGGGTGCGTCTATAGTTATGATACGCAGTGTACTTATATCTGAACTGGATTATACTGAACATGTTTAGGCTAGACACATATCGGTCTCCTTTGCAAAACTTTCTGGCAAACGGGCAGACTTTGCATATTTGGTGCAGATTTTGCACATTTAGAGGAAAATATATTTCGGAGCTATATCTAAATATGATTCCTATCGTTGGTCATTCTAGTTTGCTAATGCCAATACGGAATAATATTGGACTATATAAATCTTTGGAAATAGTGCAGAATATATTAAAAATGAAAGTGACCAAAGAGAAAATTCGGCACATTTTACAGTTTTTTTGATAAAGGCAGAAATGCAAGCCAACCTGCTAAAATTGTGAATGGTGTTTATGATTCCGATACTGTAACATCTAATTATATGCAATTTTTGTTTCGTAGGAATTTTTTTATGTTAAAGATGTACCTCGCACAGGTAGGCCGGTCGTCGAAAATGTGGATAAAATCGGAGAAATGATAGAAGTTGATCGGCATGTTAGCATCATACCTACGCCCAGGAGCTAAAAATCGACCATAAAACTATTTTAAACCATTTACAATTGACCAGAAACGTCCAGAATTGACCAACAGGAGAGGTGTCGTGTTCCACCAGGACAAAGCTAGGCCAAAAACACATATACAGTGACTCGCCAGAAACTTCGGGAGTTTCGTTGGGATGTTTTAATGCATCCGCCAAAAAATATAAGACACGTGTATCGGCATTTTGAAAGTTTACGCCGGAAGGTGACCTCAATAGACTTGGCAATATTTCTCATTTCCCAGACATTTGAAACTAATCGGATTAAGATATCTCGAAATCCTTGCATTTTAGGTTTATGGCAACATTACTGATAAAGATGTGAGGAATATTTTATCTAATCAACACTTTTTTCGGTCCATATTTTTCAGAAATGATTGAAAACTCATAAAAAAGGGACGCTATAACCCCTTTTTTAACGAGTTTTCAATATCAGAATATTCTACATAAATCTTCGCCATAAAGTTCAAAAACTCATTTTAGGGTTAAACCCGAACTTATTCCGAGTTTGCACCAATTTTTCCTACTAGATGTCGTTTTTAGAATGAAGCTATAAAAGACAAAACTATTCTTCATTAAATTTTTGTATAAGTCACCGAACAAGAGAAATCTGTATATATATATATATATATATATTTAGACGTCAATTTAGGATAAACAATTTAAAAAATATTAGCAATCTTTTTCATTGAAATTTCTAAGTACTTTATATACCCTTCACCACACTGTGGTACAGGGTATTATGTCTTTGTGCATATATTTGTAGCAGGCAAAAGGAAACGAGATAGACACATGGTTCCTTTTGAGAATATGCATAGAATCACTTTCTGAGTCGGTTTATGCATGTCGTTCGTCCGTCCGTCTGTAGATGTTAAATTTTAAACAAAATACAGGTCGCATTTACGATTCGATTTGGATGAAATTTGGCACAAGTCACTTATTTGGCTCAAGGACCTAATCCTCAAGAACCATATTGAAATTGGTAAAAATCGGTTCAGATTTAGGTATAGCTCCCATATATATTTTTGTCCAATATAGGCACCAAATTCGTTATATACCTTTCGATTTGCACGAAATTTGGCACAGCGTACTGAATTAGGCCTAGAATGATGTGTGCAAAAAATCGGTTCAGATTTAGATATAGCTCCCATATATAGTTTAGTCCGATTTTATGTAAATGGTGCACCAAAGTCCCTATATACCTTTTGATTTGTACGAAATTTTGCATAGGCTACTGAATCAGGTCCAGAATGATGTGTGCTAAGTTTCGGGAAAATCGGTTCAGATATAGATCCCATATATATTTTCGTCCGATTTTATGTAGATGGTGCACTAAATCCCTATATATCATTCGATTTGCACGAAATTTGTCATGTCGTACGGAATTAAGCCTAGAATGATGTGGTGCACCAAAGTCCAAATATATTCTTCGATTTTCACGAAATTTGGCATGGCGTACTAAATTAAGTCTAGAATGATGTGTGTTAAGTTCCGAGAAAATCGGTTCAGATTTAGATATGGCTCCCATATATATTTTCGCCCGATTTAATGTATATCTCTAATGTATTTCGATTTTCACGAAATTTGTTATGGCGTACTAAATTAAGTCTGGAATGATGAATGATGATGAACCTGAAAATCGGTTCAGATTTTAATATAGGTCACATATATATTTTCGTCCGATTTAATGTAAATGTTGCGTACTGAATTGAGTCTAGAATGAGGTGTGTTTAGTTTCGATAATATCAGTTCAATATAAGGACCTACCCTATATGTTTTCATTTGATCGAATAATGTTTTCTACGCCTAATCATATTAACCTCTTGAGACTATGATTGACTCCCAATTTTATATCGCAGATTTAAATCCTTACTTTCATTAGCCGGAAACAGATCTAACACAGCACACTTGATTTGATAATAAAAATTTAACATAAATAATTCTATTTTTTGTCAATATCTAAATATAGAACTAAATTGAAAAAGTCAATATTACGACTAAATAGAAGGTCAAAATTGAACAATTTTTCAAGATACAACAACAAAACAAATACCACAATAATTCGATTGTACTGTATTTTGTGGTTACTATCATTTATTTTTACCCCAAAAAGTAGAAAAAAACACTTTTTATTATTGTTTAACTATTCTGTTGGCATTAAAATATTTTGGTGAATGAAGTTCTTTTCGGCTTTGATAATATAATAAATTTAATGAATATTGTTTAGTACTGAAGTTCAACAAGACTACTACAATTTTTGATTAAAGTAATTAATTTATATTTATGGTGTTTGGTTTGGTTTTGTTTTTTTGCATTCATTCACCACCATTGATTGCCAGAGCAAGGTTATTCTGATGGCCAATATCTGATGGTCGAAGAAACAAATTAACGGATCCATGTACAATAAAATGTTTGATAATTAATTACTTTCAAATCGATAGATGTTTGAAAAAAAACAACAGAATTTTAATTATGTTGTATTGTATGTTAAATGGTATGTGCAATTGTTCAGTTAACACAATTTAAATTAGCCAATTTAAATGATACAAAATTAATACAATCCCAAAAAAATTACATTCAATACACTACCGAATGTACATTTTTTTGGGATTGTATGTTCAATTGTGTCTCAGTATTAAAACAAATTTTAGTATAAGAAATAATTAAGTAAACATAAGCTAATGGCAATTATTACCTAAAACATGTTTGCCTCATTAGCCATAAGGCTGAAGGTATAAATATACAACAAGGAAAAGTAATGAAAGTATAAAATTGTGTTTTTTTAACACACCTTCCTACGAAAAGTGTTCAATGTTGGTCCACTTTTGGGAAAGCCCAATATTCGTTTTGTTCCAGTTTTTTCAATTGGCTATAATTTTCTATTTGGAATTATAAAAAATATAAACACAGGACAAATTTTTAGTATAGGCCCCGATACAACGGTACCAAAAATATAGCATATCATAGTCTTCCATATATTTTAAATGAATGGTATAAATAATTTGACATGGCCGACCTTTAAAACGTTGGCCATTTTCGGTGGAGCTACCAGAAGGAGTCTTCATCTTCGAACATGATCCATGTTTAATTTTTTTTAATAATAGAGAATTTAAATTTAAAGCATAAATTAATTCTACTGACGCCCATTACTTCTGGAATAAATTATTCGACCTGGTCGACCTTTTACTTGTTGGCCAATTTTGCTCTCTAAAATGTTGGCCAATTTTGGTGGCTGTACCAGAAGGAGTCTCCATCTTCGAAATTGATCCATGTTTGATTTTTTAATAATAGATATTGATTCTACTGATACCCATTACTTCTGTTTCCTCCGGTCGGGGACTCCATAAACAAGCGTTGAATTCTACAACGATTTGTGATAAAAACCATTTTAGATGATGAAAAACATCCGCGAAAAAAATTGTTCGGAATGGGATTTTAAGGCCATTAAGCGGTACTCCTCAATATTCGGTATTTTAAGGCTGGTGGCTGTAATTTGGTATTTTAGTTCTTATTTGGCACCCTTTCTAGGATTCTTCTTCTTAGCTGGCTTGTTACAGAACGGTTGTTCCATAAGTGGAGATTAAAAAAAATATTTCCAAGCGCGTCGGTCTTGTGCGCATCTCCTCCAATTTGAAAGTCCACGTTCTAAGATGTTGTTTCTACTTGGCCTTTCAATCTGATTCGTGGCGTTCCCCTTCTGCGGGAACCATCAGTAGGTTCGCTTTTATATGCCTTTTGAGCTGGACATTATCATTCATTCGCTCAACATGCCCCAACCACCGTAGTTGCTGCAGCTCAATACGACTGACTATGTCGATGTCAGCGTATAATTTGTAAAGTTCGTGGTTCGTTCGATGCCGATATTCAACGTCGACGCCTGTCGGCCAGTAGATCTTTCGGAGAATTTTTGTTTCAAACTCCACAAGAGCTGCCTCTTCTGCTTGCGCAAGTACCCATTCTTCAGATTCATATAATAGCACGGGCAGCATGAGTGTCTGGTAAAGTGTGAGTTTGGTCTGGAGGGAGGTGGCCTTGTTTCTAAACTGCTTACTTAGACCATAGTATCATCTGTTGGTCATCACAATCCTTCTTCGAATTTCAAAACTGATGTCATTCGTTTTGTTTATGGTATATAAAGGTATATAAAAATCTTTGACTGCATCGAAGCTGTAGTTCTCAAGTTCCACAGTTGGTCCGAGTCTACTGGAAGTCTTGCGCGTTAATACCATCAGCTTGGTCTTCTCGCCGTTTACTGCCAGACAACCTTTGGCAGACTCCTTCTCAATTTGTTCAAAGGTGGATGTTACCGCTCGCAATGTTCGACCCATTATGTCGATGTCGTCGGCGTCTCGTATGACCTTTTCCAGCAGGATGTTAAAAAGATCACACGACATACTGTCACCTTCTCTGAATCCTCGTTCGGTATTGAAGGGCTATGATAGGTTCTTTCCGACTTTAGCTGCTGACCTTGTGTCAGTTAAAGTTATCCTGCATAGACGTATTATTTTGCAGGAATGCCAAACGCAGACATGGCTTTATACACATCTGAACGGATAGAGCTGTCGAATGCGGCTTTATAGTCGACGAATAGATGGAATGTTTCGATGTGTTTTTCGTTTTTTTTTTTCTCCAGGATTTGGCGCAGAGTGAAAATCTGGTCGATGGTGGAATTACCAGGTCTGAAGCCGTATTGGTATGGTCCAATAATGTCATTGACCATTGGCCTCAGTCGTTCACACAGCACACTGGATAGCACATTATATGCTTTGTCTCCTTTTTGTGCACGGGACACAGGACGCTGAGGTTCCAATCATTGGGCTTGCATTCCTCTAGCCAAATTGTACTAATCAGCTGGTGCAGGCTCCTGACCAGCATCTGACAACCAGTGTTGAATAGTCCTGGTAACACGTCGGCTCCTGTTTCTTTATTGTTCTTGAGCCGATTAATTGCCTTTATAACCTCGTCTAGGTGGTATACACTCTATACCATCATCTCTTATTGGTTCTGGGGTATGTTCTTCACCGCCACTATTTGATACCAGAAGCTTTTCAAAATGCTCCTTACAGATCCTCAACACGCTGTCTGTATCTGTCAACAGATTTCCTTCTTCATCTCTACGGGAGGATTTGCACCAAAACCTTCGTTTTTGTGTTTTACTCGATGGTAAAATTTCCGGACTTCATTTTGACTCCAGTACATCTCGACTTGCTCACGCTCACGTTTTTCTTGTTCTTTCTTCTTTTTTCTGAAAACACGTTTCTCCTCTCTCTCCTTTTCTCCCGATCATGCAGGGATGCCCTATACGCTGCGTTTTTCAGGCCAATAACATTACGACACTCCTGATCGTGCCATGCGTTTCTTGGTGGTGGCTTTTGGTACCCAAATTTTGCTTTTGCTGCAGTATGTAGGGAGTGGGCAATTCTTTGCCATTGTGCTTCTATACTATTATCGGGACAAGAAGTTCTTTCGTCAAGCAGGTGGGTAAGTTGAGCGGGTTACCTGGCATGGGTTTGCAGCTTTTCGACGTCGAGTTTCCGTGTTGTGTTAGATCGCACGTTTGCTGCAACATTAAGACTAGTGCGAACCTTGGCTGCTACAAGGTAGTGGTCCGAATCGATATTCGCTCCTCGGATCGATCGAACGTCTAATACACTGGATGAATGCCTTCCGTCTATCTCAACATGATCAATTAGATTTATCGTTACTTGATCAGGAGAAATCCCGGTGGCCTTGTGTATATCGAGATGCTTGCATCTGGTGCTGCTAACTACCATGTTTTTTGCTGCCGCGAAGTCAATCAGTCTTATGCCGTTGTCGGATGTTTCTTCATGAAGGCTGAATTTTCCGACGGTCGGGCCAAAGATATTTTCCCTTCCGATTTTTGCATAAAAATCTTCTAGCAGAATTTTAATGTAATTTGCTTTTTTATAGTAGGAGAGGTTTTCCGAGTGTGGGCAACTAACCCGACGCCTCAACTATATATATGATACCATATATGATATATATATGATACCCTTCACCACTTTGGGTATATTCAACAGATGAATCCTAACAGGCGTCGCATTTTTAAAGGACCGGTAAAATGAAATTGGATCCATAAACATGTCATTCTGCAACCTATACTCAATTTTTTCATATGGTCATATCTAAATCTGAACCGATTTTCAGGAAACTTAACACACATCATTCTATACCTAATTCATTACGATGTGCCAAATTTCGTGCAAATCCAGAGATATATAGGGACTTGGTGCACCATTTACCTTAAATCGGACGAAAATATATATGGGAGCTATATCTAAATCTGAACCGATTTTTCCCAATTTCAATAGGGTTCGTCCTTGGGCCAAATAAGTGACCTATGCCAAATTTCATTAAAATTGGATCATTAATGCGACCTGTACTTTGTTCACAACAATACATGGACGGACAGACAGGCGGACATGCGTAAATCGACTCAGAAAGTGATTCTATGCATATTCTCAAAAGGAACCATTTGTTTCTCTCGTTTCCCTTTGCCTGTTACAAACATATGTACAAAGACATAATACCCTGTACCACAGTGTGGTGAAGGGTATAAAAGCCACTGCAAAATCCAGACATAATTTTAAACAAATATTACAAACACATGCATACATTGCGACCACATTGTAGCGGCAATGCAAGAATAAATTGTTCTTGAAAATTACTTTCTGTTGTGAAAAAATACCAGCATTTGTAAATGATAGAAACTAATTACCATCTAATCACCTCTCATTGAGCTGCATTATAAACGGATTAAATAAAAACCTCATTGCTTTCGCATGAACATAAAATGATTTTCCAAGTTAATAGCCAATCACAATATGACGATGACGACAATAGCAAAACAAAACTTGTTTTAAAAAAAGTGATTATTATTACAGAAATATTAAAATTATTTATAAACTCTATGGTGTGAGATTTTTTTCTTCGAATGTATCTGTGACACACACACTCGCTGGCTGTGTTGTATTAACAAAAGGCATTTCCACTAATAGGCTGACATGTTAGTATGTGGCCGGCTAGTACGACGCATGACTACTAGACGAAATGCGATAAATAAATTAAAACAACAACAAAAAGACAAAATAAGTGAAATGATGGTAAATTTTTGTTGACTGATGAAATGCAATTAACGATTTGAAAAAAGAGTCGGTAGGAAATTTTTGCTAAAAAACAACAATAAACTAAAAAGATCGATTATCTGTAAGTAGACAAACAACAAAAGCCAATCGTCGAACGTCTGCGACCAATTATGCCAAAACAGGCGCTGAATGGATGTCGTTGCTTTTTCTTCTTCTTCTTTTCAATGCATGCTCTGCTCTTTTTAATTAAAGAAAACTACAAGTCTTTCACAGGGTTAATTAAATCATCGAAGTAGTTTAGAGAGAATACAACTTTTCTGTTTGAGTTTTGCCATTGTCCAGACAATTGCCATTGAACTTGAAATTACAAAGGAAAGGAAAAAATAAAACAATCCAAACCTCTCGAAGATAAGCTGATTTTTTGTAACCATATTTTAAATGTTTTATGGCACGTTTTTCTATTGTTGTACGGAGCTCATGTTGCTGTGGAGTGATGCAAGGAAACACGTTCCGCAATGTCGTCGCAGACATGTTATATAATTTCCGTCAAGGATATTGAATTGTCCAGTGCCTAACAAGATAAGGATGATTGTGTTTTCAGCTTTTGTTGATTTTTCCAGAAGTATTTGAACAGTACCATTTAAGGAAATAAATTATTTGGGTTGTATTTTTTTCTGTTTTGTCATTTACATACAGATACCATTTGGGGAATATTTTATTATCATGTTTGAACATTTGTTTATAGGGGTCAATTTTTTCAATAACTGTTATGTAGTATTTTTTTGGTAAAACATATTGACAAAGATTATATAAAAAAGCAACAAATGCTAAATAAACAAAAACTATTTTTTATGCTTACAAAAAAAAGAGAGAACAGCAATATTTACCTTTTTGTATCGATGCTCTTTTCGAACGACGCATCTGATTTTTCTCACTATGGCAACTGAAACGAGAAAGAGAACATATTAATATCTGGGAGTATGACGGATCTTTGCAAGATTTTTATAACATCTACCAGAATGTTAAAGTATTTTAGCCATTCAGTTTGTAATTACTCGAAATCAGGAGAAAATTCTAAGGGTTATTAATTTCCTGATTTCAAAGGTAAACGTAAATATAACGAATATGAACTATTTTTTTTTAATTTTATATTTACTTCCTATTAATGTAGGTGTAGATCCAGTCCTAATTTTTATGAACGACGAGCAATCAAGTTCGAGTATGGGCTTTATCGGTCCCCATTTAGGCATAGCTACCATAAAAGCGCGTTTTGAACCAAATTCGCTGAAATTTAGTACATTGGGGTTTTATTGTCCCATTTAACGGTACCCTTCAATTTTCAATATTTTGGGTATTTCGCGCGATTTTTCGATCCAATTGGCACTAATATAGTACTTTCAGTTCTTATTGAGTAGCGATTCTCTCCAACTATAGTTCACTTTTTTCGGTTAAACGCGTGTGTCGTACATGGTACCAAATCTCCCTCCCTAAACTTAATAATATTCGATCCTTTTAGGTGTAATCCCCATTTATTCCACCATTTTATAGACTGTGAAACAGGGTATTATGTCTTTGTGCATATGTCTGTAACAGGCAAAAGGAAACGAGATAGACACATGGCTCTTTTTGAGAATAAACATTCTATGCTTATTACTTTTTAAGTCGATTTATTTATAGGTTGAAAAGCACGGTCAAGAACCCGATTTAATACCCAATAAGAACCCATTGTACCAAATTTAAGCATTGAACTAAAATTGGGGTACCCACTTCTATGCCTATGCCGTGGGTCGTTATAACTCATCTTCGAACTTGACCTGCCTGCAGACTAATGATTAAGCCATATGTTGTAATCATTATACCTTCGGAGGACATCGAGAAAAAACACTAGAACGTTAGGTTCGAGAATGAAATATATCGACCCACATTTAGCCCTAGACCCATATAATGATACCTTCCCATTTTCAGTATTTTTAATATTTAGTGTTGAAGAAGGTACTGCTGTATCAGTCTTCAATTAGACATAGCACCTCATATAGAGATAACTCCGAATGTTTGGTAATTCCTACACGATGTAATCAATATTGGTCCCGCTTAAGGTATATGTATATACAATTTTTTTTCTGCAATGCAAATTTTCATACTGAACCAGCAGCTTCCACCCCACCCCCAAAAATCCTGTGTACTTCTGACATTGACCTCTAAATTGCAGTATTTTGTATATTTTATACATATGTTCCACCATGTTTATATTAAAATAATTAAATCATTTGTTTCGCGTGTTAAGGTTGTTCACATTTAACCGTATACACAGAAAAAAAATTGTAACCATTTGATAAAAAAATTCAAAAATCCAATTAAAATTTGATTGATTTTTCGCCGATAAAAATAATGTTCATATTTACAATCGCCGATAAAAAAAATTGTAATCCCATTCAAAAATATTTTGATAAAGCAATTCTCATATATACTAAAAATTTTGTTGAATTTTATTTTGTTAATCGATAAAATATTTTTCATATTGACAATCTTGTTTATCAAATTATTATTATTATTTCAAATTAAATTTCTTGTAGTACGATACAAAACCTTTTAAACAGCAATTGCCGATTTTTACCCTTATTATTACAGCTCTCCCACAAAAATACCTCCAAATTTTCAGTATTTTAACGGCTTTAAACTAAATGTGTAGCTCTATACTGAATAAAAACTTATATTTGTTATCCATCTGTTACAATCTATTCAACAAAGTACTTTGTAATAACGTAATAAAAAATAATATGGCATATTACAAAAAAATTATTAAAAATTGTCCAACAAATTTAATAATTTTTTTGGTCAAACTCGTTTGTTGATGGCTTTTTTGTGAATTGTTGGTGTTTGATAAACATTTCCGACTACGTTTGAAATATGTTATCGACATCTTTTTGTCGAACGCTGATGAAGCTTTTAATCAAAAATTTCGGGGTTGCTTTTTTTCTGTGTATCTGAACTCTAAATTGGCAGTTGATAAATTATAACCCTTTAATTTTAAGACGATTTATCCATTTCCATCCGTCTGTACATATTTTGTAATCATACTACCTTCAAAGGGCATCGTGGTACAAAACACATTTGTTCATCACCTTCTATAAGAATTCCTCTATATAAAAATTCCACCAAGGTTTTAGCCACACATCCCAAATATATTTGATGTAGTATAGTTCCACGTGGATTGGAACCTTTAAGCCAAATAACTGTCAGTATACGTATTGTAAACATTACAATGCTCTCGTCCATTTTTTGTACGATTTTCTGGGATGCAGTGTTTCTCTCAAATTCATCCGTGTAATGATATTGATCCTCAATGTACTCATATACGAATATTCAGCATACATGGACCAAGGTTATATCAGCCACTTTTGATCGATCTTGAACGGGGGGCTTGGCCCTCGCCAATCAACAACATTCCTCTTTTTTAGAATTAGTTTTTAGAACAACGTCCAAAATTTATCTGTTATAGTCAATATAGTTAAGCAATTTAAAATTGTTTTAATTAACGACAAAACGTGTACCAATTAAACTGCATAATCAACAATCGACAGATATTAGATACTATTTTGATAAAAAAATAGTCTCTAATAAAATATTGGATCAGCTTCGGGACATACGCTTCTTCTTCTAAATACTACCCAAAATAATATTTAATACATCAATTAGAATTAAATAAGATATACTGTTAATTTTAGTCATATACCGAAACATTCTTAGCCTCAGTGCATACTTGAGAAAACACATAACTAATTGAAAAATTGCTAATTTTATTGAAATAAATTACTTAAACTAATATTATTGGCAGAATTAACCGCTACGATAAATAGAGTTGGGTGGTGGTGCCTCTCCATTATCTTCATGGACGGGAATGAATTCGGGGAGGAAAATTGGTGGTTTATTTAGATCAACTGGTGGTGCAGCTCGAAATCGGGTGAATTCGAAACCCTAAAAAATAAAAAGAGATCAGTGTATTTTTGAAACGAATGCTTAGCAAAATATCCATTATCTCAGAAAAAATACAATTTTCAAAGGCTTTTGTTAAAACGTTAGCCGGGCGTTGTATGCCATTTCGGATAAATGAATATAATTCTAAATTACTTACCGCTCCGGGACTATTTTTCCTTGCTGCATGTTGGGGACTACACTGAAATCCTTGTAGCAGAACAACAATGGCGAAAATGGCAAAGAACAGAGAAATCAAACTATGTTGACCGAACATTTTGCAGAACAAATTGTATTCCTTAGTCGTCTAACCCAATAAGCAATATTCCCGTTTTCAGAATACTTGAACGATGTAAAGCAGTCGGTTGAATGCGGTCAATGTCAATTATGAAACATCTTTTTATATGTGGTGCAGTGTTCAGTGACTCCATTCACCCTTTTGTAATGCTGTAATAACGCATTTGCAATGTAAGTAAGTCACGATCAAAGAATTTCATCATGAAAAATGTAAAATAAGAACTAATTATTTGAATATGTTCCGCATTCGTACATTCACTTCTTAACATACAATTGAATTGGCTGAGGGAATACCTGTTCTTTGATGTTGACTTAATAAAAATTCTCCAGAATCAAGGAGAGAATAAAAAATGAAAACCAACAACTCATTCTAAAATTCATTCATAATGTTCGCAGCAGTAGCCGAGATAATCTGTCAGTTACATGTCTCAATTATCTTTTGATGAATTGCTGTCGGTAGAGAGTTAGTTGTTTATTTATAAAAGTGACTCATAATGTTAACGCTTTGCAATTCAGTGGGACAAGCTACACTATATGAGAGACTTATAAATTATTAATATAATATCTTAGAACAAGGTCACTATTTGCCTCATATCAATAGAATGAAATGGATAGCTTTTATTTCAATTCGCATGAATTTATTACTTCACAGTCAACCTATAAAAGGGAGATAGTGAATAATTTAAATTTATTAACACTCAACTCAAATTGCATTTTCTGCTTGCCCTTTAAAGGCTCAAAATAAAATATTTCCGAAAATGCCACTACCATCTTTAAACATATAACAAATGCCGAGGTGTCGTTGTATGTAAACTATTTCGATACATGGACCGACAATCACCACTATTTCGTGGAGAAGATAGCAATGATTCAACGTTTAAAAATAATTGGGCTTTGAGCAGAAAACTATGATTAAAAACCAATATAGAGCAGACCTGGGTTGTCGGGGACCGAAACAGGCGAGAAATCGAAGAAGGTCAATCGTTCATAGCGACAGCTATATACCTTCAGCCTATGATTTCCGGAGGTCTACGAAATTACAGTCTTTCGAAAGATTGATTGACATATACACTATTTTGGTGGAGAGTATAGCAATGTATTCTATTGCTCATGGTTTAAAAATCGTACCAACATCTAAAAGCCAAAAGGAATCTTTATTTCAGTACTTTATCTTTCTACAATTCTTCGTCATCTTCCACAATTCGTCAAGATGTTATGGTGAACGAAGTTCTTCTACATCAGTCTTATTTGTAGCCATGCACCGACGGTATACAAAGATGGGCAGACCAAAGACATATTTTACGAGCGCCTAGAAACAGCATATGACCGCTGTCCATGGTCATGACTTTAAAATTCAGCTAAAAGATTTTAATGCAAAAATTCAGCCAGTATTTAGTATTTTACACGTTCGATCGATCCGAGTGATCTAATGTAACACGGAAACTCGATGTCGAACAGCTGCTCAACTTACCCACAACACGCAATACGAGAGAGAATTATCGGGAGAAAAGGAAAAAAAAAGATAAAAAAAACAAGAAAAACGTGAGCGTGAGCAAATTGAGATGTACAGGAGTCAGAATGAAGTCCGGAAATTTTACCAAGGAGTAAAAACCAAACCGAAGGAATTAGTGCAAGGCCGAAGAAGATACCCCAGAACCAATAAAAGATGACGGGCATATACCACCTAGCCAAAATAAGCTCAAAATAAGAATTAATCGTCTGAAGAATAAAAAAGCAGCAGGTGCCGATGGGTTAACAGCAGAACTATTCATGACCGTTGGTCAGAAGCATGCACCAGGTGATTAGTACAATTTTGATAGAGGAATGCATGTCTAATGATTGAAACCTCAGCAGCCTGTGTCCGGTGCACAGCAAAGGAGACAAGACAATATATGTGAAATATAGAGGAGTCAGTCTCTTTCTCACTGCATACAAAATGTTATCCAGCGTACTGAGTGAACGACTGAAGCCAATGGTTAATGGCATTATTGGATCATACCAATGCCGCTTTAGACCTGGCAAATACACCATGGACCAGATTTTCACTCTGGAAGAGACCCACAAAAACACATCGACACATTCCACCTATTCGTAGGTGTTTAAAGCCATGTCTGCGCTGGATATTCCTACAAAATTAATATAGCTATGCACGATAACTATAACTGGCACATGGTCAGCAGTTAAAGTCGGAAAGGACCCCTCGGGACACTTCAACACCTAGGATTCAGATAAGGTGACAGTCTGTCGTGTGATCTTTTTTAATGTCCTGCTGGAAAGGGTCATACGAGAGACAAAGGTGAACAGAAATGACACTCTGTACACCAAACCAAACATATTACTCCCCTACGCCGATGATATTGACATAATGGGTCGAGCAGTAACAACCACCTTTGAACAAATTGGGAAGTAGTCTGACAAAGAGGGTATGGCAGTAAATGACAAGAAGACCAAACTGATGATATTAACTAGTAGACTCGGACCAACTGTGGAACTTGAGAACCACAGCTTTGAGGGAGTAAAAGATTTGATATACCTTGGTTCCGCCATAAATAAAACTGATGACATCAGCTTTGAAATTTGGAGAAGAATGATTATGCCCCAGCTCAAAAGGCATATAAAAACGAGCCTTCTGGTGGTTCACGCAGAAGGGGAAGACCACGAATTCGATGGAAAGGATGAAATATCAAAGCATGATGGTCTTTCAAATTTGAAAAACTGCGCACAAGATCGACACGCCTGGAAATCTTTTTATGTTCTACTTATGGAACAGTAAGTCGATGGTTGGTTTTCTGTATGCTGTCATCTATAGAGGCCTAGAAATAACAGTATCTTTAATTTTGTGCAGTGGTTGCAATCCTTGCTTATTTAGTGTTGGCATTTTCCTCCGGGAAATGTATCCACAGGGGCTGATGTTGATGATGTTGAGGTTAGTTATTACACTCCTGATAGTGTAATAACTGCGGGAGATGCATACCTATTCAAACAAATCGGAAATCATTTTGGAAGAATATTCCCTACCAGGGATGGTCCGTGTGACGAATTTTTAGGTTTTCGACCGTCAAAAAGGTGTAAACGTCGAAAACGTCATATACCTGTATAAAATGTAATAAATTTAACAATATATACAATTTTTACACAAAAAATATAAACTTTTTGGAGAAGAAAATTTTTAAATTTTATATGGATTTGAGTAAACCATTCATAATTTTCAAATTGATTAAATTGGAAAAAGCTATTTTGTCAAAAAAGTAATGGTTTTGGGTGGATTTCCGACGTTTCTGACGTATGTATTATACGTCGGAAATGTATGTCATTTACGTCACAGTTTCTGACGGACCATCTCTGTTTCCTACATACAACAAAAAATACCACGGAGAAGGAAGTAGAAGTGTATTTAATTATATCGAACATGTGAGACTATATACACCTTCCACTGGACTTGAACAGTCTTAGTAATACCCTCTGAGTATGAGCAAAATTTGGTTCAGACGATTTATATATAATTTCGTGACAATATGTACTTCTGCCATCAGAACATTTCGGTATTTTATAAACACCTAAATCTAAATAAAGAAGTGTTCTCGTAGCACTCCACACAATTTTACAATAACTCAAACAGATTACAAATAAGGGATATTCGTGGTATTCGAAGACGAAAACTTTCGTTGGATTTGTCTATGAACCAAATGATCGCTGGCGAAGCTTCGTCAATATTTTTTCAATGGTCATAATTATTTTGTTGTATATGTTGAGATATTGACTAATGGTAAGTTCTTGCAGATATTCGAAATTCTACAAAGGAGTACAACATGAAAAAATACGGAAGCTATGTGTTTAAATACATATTGAATTTAATGACACACATTGTATACCCTCCCTAATCGTTTATATAAATACCAAATTTTAAAAATCATTTTATTTTTTTGTTGATTCATTAACCTATTTTGAAATAAAATTAATACAGAATAATGTGCATATATAAGTCGAGTAAAATTGCACATACATATTTATAAGTACACGAATTTTCAACGAGTAATCACTCATTTAAATATTATGATTGAACAGTTCTCATTTCATTAGTGACATTTTATTTGACAAATTAATTATTGCATTTGCCTTTTATATTGAATTTATTCCAATCCTTTAGACTCTAATCAATCATTTTGTTATCAAAATGTTTATATTGCACAAGGAACACGTTTCATAAAAATATCAATTTTATTTTTGGAATGCGTTTCGCATTCCATGCCAAATTGATACAACATTTTGCAATATTCTTTCGTGCAGTAAAGTAAAATTGTTTAACAACCCAATCTTCCGGATGTTTGACAAAAGAATGTGTGTCAGAATTTTTACCTTTCACGAACACCTGTTGACATATCTCACTGATGATATAACAATTTACGAGTAAAGCGGTAAAACAATGAACAAAAAGTATGTTCCGAAAAACCAGAATTATTTTTGTAACAATCAGTATAATTGGGAACGGAAAGGAGGATGTTTATCATTAAGACTTTTAACTTATCGAAGTACTCGTGTTGATGACATACATCTTATTCGTAAATTTCGGCACTAATTATAAATTCATTGTATACTTCTTCATTTAAAACCAGTAAGGAAAGTAGTAAAGTCGGACGGGCCCTTCACCACTTTGGGTATATCCAACAGATGGAAACCTAACATACGTCGCATTTTTGAAGGACAATTAACCTGAAATGTCATGTCATTCTGCAACTTATACTAAATTTTGGTCAGATATAGAGGTTACACTTATTTCAGTATGTTTTTTTTTTTGCATTCGGCCACATTTTAAGTTCTTCATTTACTTATAAATACAAATATCGTGCAAATCGAAGGATATATAGGGACTTTGGTGCACTATTTACCTAAAATCGGACGAAAATATATATAGACGCTATATGTAAATCTGAAATGATTTTCACGAAATTTAACACACATCGTTCTAGGCTTAATTCAGTACGCTATGCCAAATTTCGTTCAAATCGAAGGATATATAGGTTCTTTGGTGCACTATTTACCTAAAATCGGACGAAAATATATATGGGAGCTATATCCAAATCTAAACCGATTTTCACGAAATTTAACACACATCGTGCTAAGCTTAATTCAGTACGCTATGCCAAATTTCGTGCAAATCGAAAGGTATATAGGGACTTTCGTGCACTATTAACCTAAAATCGGACGAAAATATATATGGGAGCTATATCTAAATCTGAACCGATTTTCACGAAATTTAACACACATCGCTCTAGACTTAATTCAGTACACTGTGCCAAATTTCGTGGAAATCGAAGGATATATAGGGACGTAGGTGCACTATTTACCTAAAATCGGACGAAAATATATCTGGGAGCTATATCCAAATCTAAACCGATTTTGACGAAATTTAACACACATCGTGCTATGCCAAATTTCGTGCAAATCGAAAGGTATATAGGGACTTTCGTGCACTATTAACCTAAAATCAGAAGAAAATATATATGGGAGCTATATCTAAATCTGAACCGATTTTCACGAAATTTAACACACATCGCTCTAGACTTAATTCAGTACACTGTGCCAAATTTCGTGGAAATCGAAGGATATATAGGGACTTTGGTGCACTATATACCTAAAGTCGGAAGAAAATATATATGGGAGCTATATCTAAATCAGAACCGATTTTCACGAAATGTTACACACATCTTTCTAGACTTAATTCAGTACGTTATGCTAAATTTCGTGCAAATCGAAGGATATATAGGGACTTTGTTTCACGAAAATATATATGGGAGCTATATCTAAATCTGAACCGATTTTTCCCAATTTCAATAGGGTTCGTCTTTGGGCCAAATAAGTGAACTGTGCCAAATTTCATCCAAATCGGATCACAAATGCGACCTGTACTTTGTTAACAAAAATACATGGACGAACGGACAGACGGACATGCATAAATCGACTTAAAAAGTGATTCTATGCATAGTGTGTATTTTATATTTTTAACAGAAATCAGACACAAATCCGATAATGAGCATTTTATATTTATAACCGAAATTAGATACAAATTCAAATCTACAAATGTCCTATGTTGGTATACAAACTAGAACTAGCTACCGTTGAAATAAATTTACACACGCATATATAACACAATATGATATGTTTTTATCGAAATTTGTCTTCGTAGTTATTATTATTGTTGTTACAAATAAATTTATCATTTTTCCACTTTAAGAGTTTCCTCATGAAAAACACTCATTTATAGAAACGTATTGCTGTGAAAATGAATTTCTTAATATAATTATAGATTCGATACGGGCCAATTAAATATGGAACAGGTATGACGGTGATTTTATCAGCTTTAAGCGTTAACTAGCCACAGTCAGGCGGCCAGACAAGTCAGTTGCTATTATTGATCATTACATCTATATCAAAGACACAGCGATGGTTATATTGTTATCTTAGTTATTACTATTAAGATACAATGCGATGATCAGGGGCGTGGATAAAGGAAGGAGAGGAATTACTGGAAAAATTGTTAATTTTACATGAAAATTCAAAAATATTTGATTTGAAACAGGAAATAACGTTCATACAATTAACTACCTAATAAATGACATTATTGTCACCTACGCCCCTGACTTCGGTGTATATATTTTGCCATCAGTTTTTTATTATTATCTGCCAATTGTTTAATAAGTATGTGCATTGCATTTTATAAATAATGGAAAAATATAATAGCGCCAAAAATCCATTGTATGTCCACATCTTTTAAAAAATAGGAATGGAGACATACCGCTTAATTGATTCGGAAACGCACGTTGGCTATTGACTATTGTGACAGATAAAGTTCAATAATTTCTTAATTGAATATTTTATTGTTTTTTATTTCTTTGGCTTTTTATTGGAATTTTTAAATATGAGTTAATGATTTGCAATAAATCGAATAAATAATAACAAAGAACCATAATAATAGAGTTTAGTTCCGTTATTAGACCAAAAATGAGTCATAAAAAAATAAATTAACTCATTATGCCCAAAGTAAAATTCCGAAAATTCAAAAGGAATATTTTGTCAGGGGTCATCTCATAGGCGTGCATTTTTTAAAGAATATTTATTCTAGACCTATCAGAGACGTGGATTTTTTAAAGAATATTTATTCTATGCCTATCAGAGGCGCGGATTTTTTAAATAATATTTATTATAGGCCTATCAGAGGCGTGGATTTTTTAAAGAATATTTATTTTAGGCCTATTAGAGGAGTGGATTTTTTAAATAATATTTATTTTAGGCCTATCAGAGGCGTGGATTTTTTAAAGAATATTTATTCTAGGCCTATCAGAGGCGTGGACATTTTAAAGAATATTTATTTTAGGCCTATCAGAGGAGTGGATTTTTTAAAGAATATTTTGTCAAGGCCTATCAGAGGCGTGGATTTGTCAAGGAATATTTTTACAAGGCCTATCAAAGGCGTGGATTTTTCAAAGAATATTTATTCTAGGCCTATCAGAGATGTAGATTTTTTAAAAAATATTTATTCTAGGCCTATCAGAGGCGTGGATTTTTTAAAGAATATTTATTCTAGGCCTATCAGAGGCGCGGATTTTTTAAAGAATATTTTTTCAAGGAGACTATCAGAGGCCTGGATTTTTTGAAGAATATTTGTTCAAGGAGACTATCAGAGGCCTGGATTTTTAGAAGAATATTTGTTCAAGGCCTATCAGAGATGTGGATTTTTTAAATAATATCTTTTCAAGGCCTATCAGAGGAGTGGACTTTTAAAGAATATATTTTCAAGGCCTATCAGATGCCTGGATTTTTTAAAGAATATTTATTCTAGGCCTATCAGAGATGTGGATTTTTTACAGAATATTTATTCTAGGCCTATCAGAGATGTGGATTTTTTACAGAATATTTATTCTAGGCCTATCAGGATTTTTAAAGAATTTTTCTCAGGAGACATCATTGTCGTGGATTTTTGAAGAATATTTTTTCAGGGGTCATCTCATAGGCGTGGATTTTTTAAAGAATATTTTTTCAGGAGTCACCTCATAGGCGTGGATTTTTTAAAGAATACTTTTTCAGGATTCACCTCATAGGCGTGGATTTTTTAAAGAATATTTTTTTAGGAGTCACCTCATAGGCGTGGATTTTTTAAAGAATATTTTTTCAGGAGTCACCTCATAGGCGTGGATTTTTTAAAGAATATTTTTTCAGGAGTCACCTCATAGGCGTGGATTTTTTAAAGAATATTTTTTCAGGAGTCACCTCATAGGCGTGGATTTTTTAAAGAATATTTTTTCAGGAGTCACCTCATAGGCGTGGATTTTTTAAAGAATATTTTTTCAGGAGTCACCTCATAGGCGTGGATTTTTTAAAGAATATTTTTTCAGGAGTCACCTCATAGGCGTGGATTTTTTAAAGAATATTTTTTCAGGAGTCACCTCATAGCGTGGATTTTTTAAAGAATATTTTTTCAGGAGTCACCTCATAGGCGTGGATTTTTTAAAGAATATTTTTTCAGGAGTCACCTCATAGGCGTGGATTTTTTAAAGAATATTTTTCATGGTGAGCAGAATGATGTCATTCTTCAAAGAGATAATCAAATCAGTCTGTAAAAATTTGTATGGAAATTATTCCCTTGGGAACAAAATTACAAACTCAATCTCTATTACTGATTGTGTACTCCATATAATTAAGTCATTGTGTAAATTGTTGTGACATGTCACACAACAAGAATAATTCAATGGATTAAAAAATATATGTGTGATATACTTTAAGTCATTCTAATTTATTTGATACACACCCTCGACATTCTACATAATATTATCGAAATTTGCATATTTTGTTTATTTGAAATTTAAAGTGATTTATTGTTGCCAAGTCAACGAAATAAGAAATGAAAGTACTTCTTAGGATTATGGCAAATTTAATGTATGAATATTTTTCAGATTTGGCATAAAGTTAAATGTTTTTATTTAACAACACTTTAATGCTTAAAAGAAGTAATAGTTTTTAATGGATGTCAATGCCGATTAAGTGTAAATTTGTATTTGGCCTTCATGTTATTTTTAATGGTTATGACTGACCATTATACATATATCATATGCTTTCTAAATGACAATTTTAATTTCAAAATACATCAGTACGATTTTTGAAAGTTTTCTTCTCACCAAGAATTGTGGCGTGGATTTTTTAAAGAATATTTTTAAGGCCTATCAGAGGCGTGGATTGTTTAAAGAATAATTTTTCAAGGCCTAGCAGAGGCGTGGATTGTTTAAAGAACAATTTTTCAAGGCCTAGCAGAGGCGTGGATTGTTTAAAGAACAATTTTTCAAGGCCTAGCAGAGGCGTGGATTGTTTAAAGAACAATTTTTCAAGGCCTAGCAGAGGCGTGGATTGTTTAAAGAACAATTTTTCAAGGCCTAGCAGAGGCGTGGATTGTTTAAAGAACAATTTTTCAAGGCCTAGCAGAGGCGTGGATTGTTTAAAGAACAATTTTTCAAGGCCTAGCAGAGGCGTGGATTGTTTAAAGAACAATTTTTCAAGGCCTAGCAGAGGCGTGGATTGTTTAAAGAATAATTTTTCAAGGCCTAGCAGAGGCGTGGATTGTTTAAAGAATAATTTTTCAAGGCCTAGCAGAGGCGTGGATTGTTTAAAGAACAATTTTTCAAGGCCTAGCAGAGGCGTGGATTGTTTAAAGAACAATTTTTCAAGGCCTAGCAGAGGCGTGGATTGTTTAAAGAACAATTTTTCAAGGCCTAGCAGAGGCGTGGATTGTTCAAAGAACAATTTTTCAAGGCCTAGCAGAGGCGTGGATTGTTTAAAGAACAATTTTTCAAGGCCTAGCAGAGGCGTGGATTGTTTAAAGAACAATTTTTCAAGGCCTAGCAGAGGCGTGGATTGTTTAAAGAACAATTTTTCAAGGCCTAGCAGAGGCGTGGATTGTTTAAAGAACAATTTTTCAAGGCCTAGCAGAGGCGTGGATTGTTTAAAGAACAATTTTTCAAGGCCTAGCAGAGGCGTGGATTGTTTAAAGAATAATTTTTCAAGGCCTAGCAGAGGCGTGGATTGTTTAAAGAATAATTTTTCAAGGCCTAGCAGAGGCGTGGATTGTTTAAAGAACAATTTTTCAAGGCCTAGCAGAGGCGTGGATTGTTTAAAGAACAATTTTTCAAGGCCTAGCAGAGGCGTGGATTGTTTAAAGAACAATTTTTCAAGGCCTAGCAGAGGCGTGGATTGTTCAAAGAACAATTTTTCAAGGCCTAGCAGAGGCGTGGATTGTTTAAAGAACAATTTTTCAAGGCCTAGCAGAGGCGTGGATTGTTTAAAGAACAATTTTTCAAGGCCTAGCAGAGGCGTGGATTGTTTAAAGAACAATTTTTCAAGGCCTAGCAGAGGCGTGGATTGTTTAAAGAATAATTTTTCAAGGCCTAGCAGAGGCGTGGATTGTTTAAAGAATAATTTTTTAAGGCCTAGCAGAGGCGTGGATTGTTTAAAGAATAATTTTTCAAGGCCTAGCAGAGGCGTGGATTGTTTAAAGAATAATTTTTTAAGGCCTAGCAGAGGCGTGGATTGTTTAAAGAATAATTTTTCAAGGCCTAGCAGAGGCGTGGATTGTTTAAAGAATAATTTTTCAAGGCCTAGCAGAGGCGTGGGTGGCCAAGCAACGGCTCAGATTGCCTTTAACATGGCGAAGCCCAGGCTTATGTTGGTCCCTCTTTCATCTCAATTGTTCACACAGACCACCCAGCGGTGTCACCTGGGGTAGCTATATATATGTGCCGCGAGTTCACCCACAACAACTATAAAAAAAATTAGTTGAGGAGAGAAAGCAACGAACAAGAAAACCAAACCCTCCAATTTTGACGACCCCCGCAAACGTATAAAGGACCACGATCTGTGAATTTACACTTGGAATGTGTGCACGTTGTACAGAACAAGCGCGCTTTTCGCCTTGGCGGATGAACTCAAAAAGTACAAATCCGATATTATTGCCTTACAGGAAATGCGATGGAAAGGGACTGGCGTAAGTAAATCAGATGATTACGCCCTGTATTATAGCTGCCATGAAACGAGACGTGAATTTGGCTGCGGATTTACGGTTAATAGGAGAATAAAATACATCATCTCCAGATTCACTCCAGTAGATGAGCGAACTGCTATAATCCGTATAAAAGCGAAGTTCTTCTACATCAGTCTTATTTGTCTTCCGACGGAAGACAAAGATGAACAGACCAAAGATATTTTTTAACGAGCGCCTTGAAACAGTATATGACCACTGCCCTGGCCATGATATTAAAATTATGATAGGAGATTTAAATGCTAAAATCTGAAAGGAAAATATTTTTGGCCCCACCGTCGGAAAATTCAGCCTCCATGAAGAAACATCAGACAACGGCATGAGGTTGATTGACTTCGCGGCAGCAAAGAACATGGTAGTTAGCAGCACCAGATTTAAACATCTCGATATACACAAGGCCACCTTGATTTCTTCTGATCAAGTAATGATGAATCAAATTGATCATGTTGTGATAGACGAAAGGCATTCATCCAGTGTTTTAGACGTTCGATCGATAGGAGGAGGGAATATCGATTCGGACCAGGGCCGAGGTTCGCACTCTTAATGTTGCAGCTAAGGTGCGATCTAACACAACACGGAAACTCGACGACGAAAGGCTGCAAACACAACAGGTAGCCGAGGCCTACTCCGCTCAACTTACCCACCTGCTTGACCAAAGCACTTCTTGTCCCGATAATAGTATAGAAGCACAATGGCAAAGAATTGCCCACTTGTAGGGACAAACTGCAGTAAAAGTAACACTTGGGTATCAAAAACCACCACCAAGAAACCTATGGTACGATCAGGAGTGTCGTAATACTACTGATCCGCAAAACGCCGCGTATAGGTCAACGCTACAGACAGTAGCAACACGTAATGAGATGGAGAATTATCGGGAGAAAAGGAGAGAGGAGCAACGTGTTTTCAGAAAAAAGAACAAGAAAACGTGAGCAAATCGAGATTTACAGGAGTCAGAATGAAGTATGGAAGGAGCATTTTGAAAAACTTCTGGCGTCAAATAGTAGCGGTGAAGACGATACCCCAGAACCAATAATAGATGAAGGTATAGAGTGTATACCACCTAGCCAAGATGAGGTCATAATAGCAATCAATCGGCTGAAGAATAATAAAGCAGCAGTTCGGCTTGTAAACAATCGGCACGGTTTACATGCCGAACTATTCAAGACTGGTGGTCAGCTGCTGGTAAGGAGCATGCACCAGCTGATTAGTACAATTTTGCTAGAAGAACGCATGCCCAATGATTGAAACCTCAGCATCCTATGTCCCGTGGACAAAAAAATGAGAGAATACGATATGTGCCAACTATAGGCGAATAAGTCTCCTTCCTATCGCATATAAAGTGCTATCCAGCGTGCTTCAGACCTGAAAGTCCACGACCAGATTTTTACTCTACCTATTCGTCGACTATAAAGCCACAACGATCAGAGGTGTTTAAAGTCATGTCCGCGTTTGGCCTGCCTGCAAAATTAATTCGGCTATGCAGGATAACATTTACTGGCACAAGATCAGCAGTTAAAGTCGGAAAGGACCTCTCGGAGCCCTTTAATACCGAACGAGGATTCAGACAAGGTGACAGTTTGTCGTGTGACATTTTTAACATCCTGCTGGAAAAGGTCATACGAGATGCAAAGGTGAACAGAAATGGTACTCTTTACACCAAACAATACATGTTACTCGCATACGCCGATGATATGGATATAATGGGTCGAACATTGCGAGCGGTAACAGCCACCTTTGAACAAATTGAGAAGGAATCTGTCAGAGTGCGAGAAGACCAAGCTGCTGCTATCAACGCGCAAGACGTCCAGTAGACTCGGACCAACTGTGGAACCTTGGTGCCGCCATAATTAAACGAATGGCATCAGTTTTGAAATTCGGAGTAGGATTGTGATGGCCAACAGATGCTACTACGGTCTAAGTTTAGTTTAGCACTTTAGAAACAAGGCCACCTCCCGCCAGACCAAACTCATACTTTACAAGACGCTGATACTACGCGTGCTGTTATATGGATCTGAAGCATGGGTTGGCTCTTGGGGTGTTTGAAAGAAAAATTATCCGAAAGATCTACTGACCGATCTGTGTCGACGGTGAATATCGGCGTCGAATAAACCACGAGCTTTACAATTTATACGCAGACATCGACATAGTCAGTCGTATTGTGCTACAGCGGCTACGATGGCTAGGCCATGTTATGCGAATGAATGAGAATGCCCCAGCTCAAAAAGGCATATAAAAACGAGCCTACTGATGGTTACCGTAGAAAGGGAAGGCCACGAATTAGTTGGAAAGACCAAGTAGAAAACAACATCCCGGAACGTGGTCTTCCAAATTGGTGGATTTGCGCACAAGACCGACGCGCTTGGAAATCTTTTTTAAGCTCGGCTCTTGGAACAACCGTTCTGTAACAGGCCAGCTAAGTAAGTATCATAGACGTGGATTATTTAAAGAATATTTCAAGGCCTAGCATAGGCCGGGATTGTTTAAAGAATATATATCAAGGGTAATCATAGGCGTTGATTTCTTAAAGATTTGTTTTAAGGCGTGGATTTTTTAAAAATAGTTTTTCAAGGCCTTTCATAGGGACCCAAGCAAGGCATGTATTTGTAAAAAATTTTTTTTTTCTATTGCAAACCAGAGGGAGTCATTTCCTAATTAAAATTATTATAATTGTTACACATGTTATTCATTTGCATGCCACAGCTTGATGATGAAAAATGTTGTATTAAATAAATAAGCTGAACTCAAATAATTAATTATGAAATATAAATAAAAATCATTAACATTGTAATAAATTCCAATACCCAGCCCCAGTGTTAGGATGCAAAACATGGTGGTCAATTGGAAACCATTGACATTTGCACATGCATACCATTATATTAAATAAAACAATATATATATAATTAATGATGTACATATGTATACGTATATACGCCTAGTTGATTGTGGTTGGTCCAAATAGCAAAAAAGTTGTTTCATTTAATGTAGATAATAATAATAATATTTTTTCTCATTTCATAATCGCATTAAGGCGATCTTAACACATGGCTGTTGTTGTTGCTTTTGCATACGCCGCACTATTCATAACACATGTATGATATCTGGTGCTGGTGGTAGGTTGCTAAGTATTGCAAAATTCTTACATATTGATTGCCGCTTGTTTGTACTTTACTTTTAAATTTTCCTATCAAACTAGATTTCAAACAAAATTTGCAATTTTCTTGTCATGTAACTATGATTTTGTATTTTTTTCTTATTTTTCATTTACAAAAATTTCTAGGCAAATACCCAACTCCGCCATGGTATCAGTAAAACGCCACACAAGTCAGTCAACGACAATAAACTTGTTCCAGTTGCAGTGTGAATTTTGGCACGAGGCTTTTATGTTTACATTACTTATTGGTCAAGAATAACAAAAAAAAAAAAAAAAAAAAAAAAAACCTGCACATTTTCACAAAACACAAATAACTGAATATTTGATATGATTTTTTGGATAAAGTGATTCTGAAAGACATATGATACAGATCAAAAAAAAGCAAAAACATTTTTTTGTCTGTGGCATTTTTTTTTTTCAAAACTACTTTTATTTGCATGTATGCATATTTGTATTTTATTTGTATATAAATATATTCAATTGACAAGCGACATATATTTTAAATACTATATTACCTTAGCAAAATTTATTTAAAGAAATTTATTTATTAAACATCAATGGGGCTACAATTACTGTTCATTTTCATAAAAATGACAATTTAAATATATAATTGAATTACAAATAAATAAATGGAATTTTATTGCCATAAATTGCGTTTGGGATTTGTAATAAAAATAAATAAGTATTACACATTTAATGCATCGATAAAAATCAATGTTAAGTGGAATTTGTTCCTTAGTTGTGATGTTTATCAACATTAGGGGATAAAGTAATTCTTGGGTAAATTATGGATACAGGTAATTATGTATTAGTGCATTGAGTTAAAAAACAAGTAAAATCGTCGTGCACCTGTAATCGCTTGGTACCTTAGATATATGGCGCGTTATGCCATGATAAATGTTTTATAGTAAAAAGTAGTTTGGTAGTAATATTGATAATTTGTTCTACTCAATAAGAATTTTTTATATTAAGGGGATCCCTCCCATTCTCGGGGTCAAAAAATGTTATTTAGTTTTTCGAATCTACACTACTTCAAGTGAAAATATCAAGGATAAGATAGGATAAAGCCAATCGATGAATAACTTCCTTATTTTTTAACTTAGTTTGTGGTAAAAAAAATAAGCGAATTTCCAAAACAAAAAAAATCAAAGTTCGGCATTTTGTTAATTTTTGAGCGAAGTCAAAAATCCTATTTCATACGAGAGGCAGATGTGCACTCTTTCTAACACCCATGGAATTTCCGTATTCCGATGTTCCAGTGAGGAGTTATCATGTCCGCCATCAAAAATAATGAATTAGAACCAATTCAGTTCATAAACGTGACCAAAGTCTTCAAAATGCCGAATAATGGGGGCCTCCCAAAAAGGAAGCCATTATTTATAATTTTTAGTAGAGATATTTGGTACCCAATCCCCAATGTAAAAAAATCAGCGAATTCGGTTGATATACTTAAGAACCCCAAAATACCGAAAATTGGGGGTACCCTTATATGGGGGATATCCAAAAAAATTGACCTATATTTATAATTTTTTGTGGAGATATTTGGTGCCTATTAAGCACTCAAAATACTAAATTACTGCCAATTCGGTGGAAAAATACGATAAAAACCCCCAAAAATATGGGGGCTACCAGAAGAAGTGGACCTATATTTATAATTTTTTGTGGATACATTTCATTTCATTTCAGCGTATTCGGTTGAAAAACGCGCTCAAGAACCCCAAAATACCGAAAATTTGAGGGTACTGTTATATGGGAGCTATACCTAAACGTGGACCGATATATCCCATCTTCGAACTTGACCTGCCTGCAGACAAAAGACAAACCTATGCACAATTTCAGCACTCTATCTCTATTCCTTCAAAAGATAGCGTGATTACAACAGACGGACGGACAGACGGACGGACATGGCTAGATCGTCTTAGAATTTTACCCTGATCAAGAATATATATACTTTATAAGGTCGGAAATGAATATTTCGATGAGTTACAAACGGAATGACAAAATTAATATACCCTCCATACTATGGTGGAGGGTATAAAAATAGTCTGGTAGTAATGTTGATAATTTTTTCTACTCAATAAGAACGGAATATTTGAATATTTATTTCGATTTGTATGAAATTTGGCATAGCCTACGGAATTAAGTCTGGAATGATGTGTGCTAAGTTTCGTGAAAAATCGGTTCAGATTTTGATAAAGCTCCCAAAAATATTTTCGTCCGATATAATGTAAATGGTGCACCAAAGTCCCTATATATCTTTTGATTTGCACGAAAGTTGGCACAGCGTACTGAAATAGGTCTACAATAATGTGTGTTTAGTTTCGTGAAAATCGGTTGAGATTTAGATATAACTCCCATATATATTTAATGTTAGTGGTGTATCAAAGTGTTTTTTCCTGAAAATCGGTTCAGATTTAGATATAGCTCCCATATAAAGTTTCGTCCGATTTTAAATAAATGGTACACAAAGACCCAAAGTTAGTCCGATTGACACAAAATTTGGCACAACGTACGTATGTCAAGTTTTGTTGGAATGCGTTCAGATTTAGATATAGCTCCCCTATACAGTTTCGTATGCTTTTAAGTAGGACCCAAGGATCTAAAATATGGCTGAAATTAATATAACCTAACCTGTGACAAGTTAATTGGGTTTCAACTATTCATCGGGTGTCCGATTGATATTTGCTTTAAATCGATTTACATAATTTTGCCCCAATGTAACAAACGAATGACATGTTTATGGATCGGCCCCATCGTACTTTACTATTTTCCTTACTGGTTTTCTCTTTACTTCTCATTCGTAGCAAAACGCTTTCTTTGCATCGATGGCTTCAGTTTTAAAAGATGAAAGCTTTCAGCTCCCCAAGTGCTGCCGGCTAGCGACTTGAAAACATTGTTCATGCTTCTGATCTCGTCGCAAACAGCTGTAGCGTGCACGGACGACTTATAAAGGCTATCGAATGTGACCCCAAGAACCTGGTGGTAATTGGTGGTAGGAATTGTGGACCCATCGACCTGCACATTCAAAGGTAGCCGCATCTCTGCTGTCCATGTGGTTAACAGTGTGGCCGTTGATTTATTGGCGGATATTTCTATATTCCTCGCCCGGAAAAATTCAGCTATATTCACGAGATCAGCCTCTCGGAAATGACATCAATCTTGGGTCCTGAAGCCATGATCGTACAATCATTACCATATATATACCATCCGGTGGGCGTGGAATTGTAGAAAGGTAGAGTTCAAACAGTTCCGGAGATACCACCCATCCTTGGGTGATATGTCCACGAAATTGTGGTTCCGCCTCTCGCAAATGTCATAAATTTTGGGTTCAGACGCCATGATCGTACAATCATCCATTACGATCTTTATGTCATTCGGTGAGCATGGAATTTCAGAAAGTTAGAGGTTAAACAGTTCCGAAAATATCACCCATCTTTGGGGAACTCCCTGTTTAACTCTCCGGGCCGTCGACTTCCTGTTTCTGAAGTCGTCCCGTAGGCACGAAAGCCATAGTTCATTATGTGCATTGAAATCCCCTAGTTCCAGACGGTTATTGCCTTCCAAAAGATGACAAATATTGGCAAGTAAAGCGGGGCACAGTTATTTAACGGCGGAATGTAAACGTTAAAATCATCAACCTCAGCGGTACCACACTGCCCTCATACATTCCATGTATGGGTCACTAGAGCATAGCTCAAGCTAGACAGAATGGTGCAATAGGAATGCTTATTCTCCACCTCTCGTAGGATCCTTCCTTATGACATCTACATTTTGGCCGGTCAAAAATGCGCTGGTTTGGCACAATGATTCGCCTTCTCTTGTACGTTTTTTTAATTACGTAGAAGTTTCAGACAAATAAATTGCGGTGGACCGATAAGTTTTGGGCACCTATGTTAATCGAACAGAACATGATAAATTTTACCGAAGAAACAGGCAGCGCAAACGTGCTTTTTTCATAATTGGATACCTCTATCTCACAGAATGTCACATGACGATCATGCATCAATAACGACATTCGTCATGGAGTGAGCGTCCGTTACGATTGGATTCATTATTCACGAGTTAAAAGTTAAACCCCAACATAACTATGTTATGTTGGTGCTATAAATATATGTGTGGCCCAAGAGTTTGTAATGCCACGATATATTGGTTCTGCTAACTTACAAAAGTAATTACTTATTTTCTTCCCATTGTAATTTTTAACAAAATACAGGCCGCAGTAATGGACCAATCGTTACGAAATTGTGCATGTAGGTTTGGTTCTGGTCAATGAGTACTCGACACTGCAAAATTATGGCGATCTATCTCAATTCTTTTAGAGGTTAGTGTGATTACAATAAGAAATCTTTATAGAATTTTACGCTGATCAAGAAGGTATATATACTTTATAGGTTCGGAAATAATTATTTCGATGAGTTGCAAATGGATACAGACAACATGTAGAGGATCTGGAAGCAGCATTTTGCAAAACTTCTGGTATTAAGTAATAACGATGACGAAAGTCAGAATAGGCTGAAGAATAATAAAGTAGCAGGTGCCGATGGATTACTATTCAAGGCCGGTGGTCACACGCTGATCAGAAGCATGCACTGATTAGTACAATTTGGCTAGAGGAATAAATACCCAATGATTGGAACAACATACTGTGTCCCGTGGACAAAAAAAGAAGTGCCAACTATAGAGGAATTAGTCTCCTTTCCATCACATATAAAATTCTAGCCAGCGTGCTGTGTGAAGGAATGAAACCAAGGATGAGTGATATTATTGGACCATACCAATGCGGCTTCAGACTTGGCAAATCCACCATTGACCAGATTTTCACACTGCGCCAAGTCTGCGTTCGGCATACTTACAAATTTAATACAGCTATGCAGGAAAACTTTAAGTGGCACAAGGTCAGCAGTTAAAGTGGGAAAGGACCTAACAGAGCCCTTCAATACCAAACGAGGATTCAGACAAGGTGACAGTTTGTCGTATGATCTTTTTAACATCCTGCTGGAAAAGGTCATACGAGACGCAAAGGTGAACAGAAATGGCACTCTGTACACCAAACAACACATGCTACTTGCCTACGACGATGACATCGATATAATGGGTCGAACATTGCGAGCGGTAACAGCCACCTTTGAACAAATTGAAAAGCAGATGAGGCAGCTCTTGGGATGTTTGAAAGAAAAATTCTCCGAAAGATCTACGGGCCGATCTGCGTCGACGGTGAATATCGGCGTCGAATGAACCACGAGCTTTACCATTTATACGCGGACATCGACATAGTCAGTCGTATTGAGCTGCAGCGACTACGGTGGCTAGGCCATGTTGTGCGGATGAATGAGAATGCCCCAGCTCAAAAGGCATATAAAAACGAGCCTACTGATGGTTCCCGTAGAAGGGGAAGGCCACGAATTAGATGGAAAGACCAAGTAGAAAACAACATCTTGGAAGGTGGTCTACCAAATTGGTGGATTTGCGCACAAGACCGACACGCTTGGAAGTCTTTTTTAAGCGCAGCTTATGGAACAACTTTCTGTAACAAGCCAGTTAAGTAAGTAAGTAAGCCAGTTAAGTAAGGCCTGCCAAATCCACAATAGACCAGATTTTCACACTACGCCAAGTCTGCGTTCTTTTAACTTTATGGGACACAAGGTCGGAGCCCTTAAATACCGAACGAGGATTCAAACATGATGACAGTTGTGAACAAAAATGGCACTCTTTACACCAAACATCATATGTTACTCGCCTATGCCGGCGACATCGATATAATGGGTCGAACATTGCGAGCGGTAACAGCCACCTTTAAACGAATTGATGAGAAGTCTGCCAAAGTGGTTCTGGCAATAAATGGCGAGAAGACCAACTTGATGGTATCAACGCGCTAGATGTCCAGTAGACGCGGACAAACTGTGGAACTTGAAAACTACAGCTTCGAGGAAGTGAACGATTTTATATACCTCGGCACCGCCTTAAACAAAACTAATAGAATAGTGTTGAGTTTTACCATATATTCTGGGACATCGACATAGTCAGACGTATCGAGCTGCAGCGAATACGTTGGCTATGCCATGTCGTGTGAATGGATATGGATGTCCCAAGTCAAAAGGCATATAAAAGCGAACCAACTGATTGTTCACGAAGAAGGGGAAGGCCAAAAATATGGTCGAAACGTGGTCTTTCAAATTGGATGAGCTGCGCGTAAGACGGACGCGCCCGGCCACCAGTGTATATTTTACAAGGAGGAAATATATCCTCTGATAATCTGATATTCTATAAAATGCTTGGACTGAACATTTATATGGCTGCTATTTGAGAACACAGACCTATATTTTCTGCGATGAGGTATTTTATCCTCTGAGAATACCGATATAAATAAGACCCTTATAAAATAATAAATCATTTTATATTGCTAATTCAAAATGAAGACTGTGATTTGGATTTACATATGAGTACGTATGAAATGTATATTCCCAGTGCCACCTCCAGCCACACGGCCGCATTATTAGGCCACATTTTTTTTTCCAGAATTTCCGAATATTTACTCATATGAGACATTTAAATAATATTTCCCTATTGTCATATATTTTCACACAATTTACAAAAATGTAAAAATAAATGTAATTATTTTATTAGTCATGACATAGCCTACCAGTTTAAAATAAACCTACAATTATTTTGTGTTGACTTTACAAAATTTGTAATTTTCCTACTTAATTGCCCGAACAAAATGTCCAACAAGAAGTATTGTCATAACAAACAACAGTAACAAAACCTTACCTTCTCTTTTTTGACATTGACGTAAAGGTAGTATTTTTTGTTAACCTGATAAATGAAATATGAAAGTGTTGTAAATAAGTCATTGTTTCCGTTTATGATTAATCTGACCTTAGATGAAAATGACAACGTTCTTTGTTGGTCATGTTTGTTTGTCATCTTGGAAAATCTGTTGTTACTGTAGCACAACGCCATCCACTCACATCACCAAATTGTCGGTGGTCGAAAATAACAGGCACACTTAAATTTCGACACAGTCATGTTCGCCCACTATCCAGTTTACTGGCGGCGGCGACGACGACTACTGTGACACGAAGAAAAAAAATGCAGACCCCATATATGAATATTAACATGCAGAATTCCTTGGCTAAATGTGTTTTTTTTCACTTCTCGCCAACCTGGGCTAACTTCTTTTTCTTTCATATGCAAAGTCTCTGTTTTTCTGTAGGCCTCTGCATGTGGAAAATCAACATTTTCAAAAACATATTTTTCCAACCAAAAAGAAAAAAGCTCTACCCTGTCCAAAAAAATATAAGTGCTAGAGTCTTAATTCATAAACTTTTTGGCCTACTAGTTTGCATTTTAGCCAAATATGTACATTTATGTTGCGACTTAGTATCAATGACCAAAAATAACGAAAAAAAATACAACACATTTGAAAAACATAACGAAAAAATAAGGTTAAAATTTGTTTATCTGTTGCGTAGCCAAAAAATGCTAAGGCACACACTCATTCACACACATCTGCTGTCGGTACCCAGTTCGGTGGCGTGAGTGTCTGTCTGCCTGGTGAGCGCGTCTTGCGTAATGTTAATTAGAATGGCTTGGTCGGTCTACAGTTCAATATTCAATATTGTACCAATGAATTTACAAAAAAATAAAAAATGTATTGAATTGAAATCCAGTTTTGCACACACAAATGTCGCATTACCACCATTAGCTTCATCGTTAAATTGCTTTATAAGTTTCCGACATCGTGTTAAGATATTCGCTATGAATTATATCTTAACATTGCCCACCAGTTAAAAAGATATTTCGCAATATCAATTAGGGTTGTACTAAACTAATGGTAATTAAATATTACTTCTAAAAGTAGTTCATACAGAATTTACAAATGACTGTAGATTAAAAGTGATTGTACATATAAATATGGTAAATAAATCAACACAAACACGATTTGGAAAAATTCAATAAACATATTTAAAGAAAAATACTTGAGTCGTATAAAATATGTTGAAGGAGATTGTAGACAATTTTTTATGTCGAAATATCGGATTTAGAACTGAAGAGTCTTTGGTCCTTATATGTACGTTTTAGACAATTTTGCTGACAATAATTTGTATACCCGTTCGACCCAAACTTTCCTTCAATTTCTTCCAAACAAAAATTAAGCTCGAAGATAGGAAATATATGGGAAATTACAAAAATCTTTTAAGTTTCTTGAAACTGAGGTTTGCAAGCTTATAACTCGCGAAATATGAACATATTACATATAATTTAAATTCAGTTTTATAAAATGAAGTGTTCTTGTCAAAATCTTAAAATATTGGTAATAAATAATAAGTTGCGTGGAAACTGTGATTGTGGTAATGTAAAAAATGGGTGAAAATGTGTTGAAGCCAACGAGTTTTTTTGAGTTCCTTCCTGATTTGTGGCTAACTACACAACGCACGCCCATGTGATCAGTGAATAAGTTGCAGAATACCCCATGGACGATATGGTTCTAATGTATGATTTTTCGATATAATCACTGCATCCACCCAATAATTTTTCTTATAATCAGGACGCGCATCCAGATTATAAGATTGTAGAACTCGTGATTTTGCTTCGTTTGGTGTATATCTCATGAATGAATTTAGTGCGAAAAGTTTTATAAAAAAACTATTTTTGAGTCTAAATTTTAGAAAGTTCACTCAAATGGCGTGGAACCCCGCGTGAATGTAGTTGTTTTACGCCGGATCTAATGAGCCCGTCCATGTTCAATTCCTCCCAATAAAACGGCGGATATAGGTACCTTGAATGTGGAAAAAACTGCAAAAACTTATTTTGACAAATTCGCGTATATAATCGCGATTTTCTTCGAATTGAATTCACATACATTCATTCTTGTGTTATCATATTCGCGAATCTGTGTGAAAATGGGTCAAAAATATATCGATATATCGATAATATATCCAAAATCGATTGTGGAGGCACATCCGCGGTTCTTAACCGATCCTTTTAGGTGTCCTTTTGTGTATTTTCATAGGAGATTACTGAAATCGGATGTGCATAAAAATCGTATGAACGTTGCGTCATTTTTAGCCATTTTTAGAGTTTTTGCATAGTAAAGTGCATCGAGCGGCACACTTTTGCCGCTAAATGAAAGATCGAAAAATTCATAATTATTGGAAGAGATTGATTCGATTTACACGAAACCGCATGCGCAACAACTGATTTCCACGAATACGCGAATTGCATGCTTTTCAATATTGATCATTTTTATGTCTTGTAAGTGCAATATATTTAATAATTTTTAACGTCGAAACTCTTATCAGATGAATCTACCGATATTTAACAATCATGCAAAAGAATTTGCAGAAGAAAGCGTCATATATTTTAGAAGATTAAGTCAAAACAGTATTCGCTTAACCACACTAAAAAATTGAAAATTCAAAAAAAGTTCTGTCTTAATTAAAAAGTTAATTTATTTTATTTTCAGATATCCTTATGCTTCTTTTTGTTTGTTTTTCGCGAATATATCCGTACCGTATTTCAATGTGATTTGACAAGTATACAAAGAAAACAAATGTGTTTATCCATTTGTGAAGAAATTCGCGAATTACAACAAAAAGGAATCCATTTAATATATATATATATTTGAAATACAAGATTTAAAACCGCTATAACATTTGTGCGCAGCATCCGAATTTGTGAACGCGAACATATTTCGAATCAGCATATTTTTCTTAACCTATGTACCAGAAATCATGAATGTGCTCGCAAAAAAATTTTTCAAATTTTTTTTTAATGGAATTTTAAAAGAATTTTGTAATTTCCCATATATCTAAATCTAAACCGATTTTTGCAACTTTAATACACATCATTCTAAACTCTCATCTTTCAAATTTCGTGTAAATCGAACAAAAATAGGCTCTTCGGTGCCCCATTTACATAAAATCGACGAAAATATATTTCGCAGCATACTGGGCCTACCTCAGTACACTATACAAAATGTTGTCTCAATCGAACAAATATTAGGAGTTTGGTGCACCATTTACATAAAATCTGTCGAAACTATATATAGGAGGTAAATCTAAATCTTAACCTGAATCTGAACGTCTATCTGTACCTAACTCAGTATGTTGCGCAATATTTTGTCTCAATCAGACAAACCTTGGAGGTTTGTGCCATCATTTATCTAAAATCGGACGAACTATATATGGGAGCTATATCTATAATTGATCCGATTTCAACCAAAATTAACACACTCTATCCTTGTTTTAATTTCATACGTTATGCCAAATTTCTTCACAATCGGACAAAAATTTGGAGTTTAGTGTACCATTTACATAAAATCGGACGAAGCTATATATGAGAGCTATATCTAAATCAGAACCGATTTCCACAAAACTTCTGAACTGATTTTCTCCAATTTCAATAGGGTTCGTTCTTGGGCCAAACAAATGAGCTGTGCTAAATTTCATCTAATTCGGATCGGAAATGCGACCTGTACTTTGCTCACAAAAATACATGGATGGACATGCATAAATGGACTCAGAAAGTGAATCTATGCATATTCTCAAAAGGAGAAATGTGTCTATCTCGTTTCCTTTTGCCTGTTACAAACATATGCCCTGTATCACAGTGTGGTGAAGGGCAATTTCGAAAGGGAATAATTTGAATCCGAAAGGATTGATGTAGTACCACGGCCTGCGCAGTCAACGGATCTTAATTCTATAGAAAATTTCTTGGCAGATGAAAAGCCATGTGTGGCTAATGCCAAACCAATAACAAAAGCCGAACTATGGGATTTATACCAGAATAGCGATACAATGACCTTATACACTATATCCGTGCCGTTGCGAGGCTGTAATTAAATATAAGGGATTTGCAACTAAATATGACATAATCCAAAGTTGTACGTGTTTCAAACTATTGCCTTTATCCAATAATTTATTTGCCCAATTTAGTTAGAAAAAATTAAGTGTTTTTAAATAGTTTTACAGTTCAGTACTTACAACCCAACTGCACCACTATTTTAATGAATATGAACTACTAATATGTATGTATGCCAGCATTCAAGAATTTTTTACATCAAATTGAAGCCGTATCGGTGGCTTCTTGCCTTTTAAGCCTTCACTGGGTGATCATGTTTGCACTCGCCCGACTCATTTCATGGGAAAAATTCTATGTTGGGGTTACTATTACCAACGTTAGTTTTTATGTTCAATAATACCTTCCAACATTGCGGGGAAAGTAAACCACCTTCGTCAAAAAAATATAACGGTCGAAAATCTTTCTTTCAGTTAGATTTTCGCATAAACTTCGGCTGTTAGAACTATTCTTTATTTTATTCCAATTTATTTTTATACAAAAACATTTAACTTAGGCAGAAGTGTTTGGCGGAAATGAGGCGTAGCGATTTTCGTCTTCACAATTGTGCATACTGTACATCATATTAAGGGAATATGTATGGTAAACATCTTTCAAATTTGAATCAAATATACAAGTTTTTAATATGTATGTTTTAAAAAATAAAAGCTTAAGTGAGTTTCATTTGAGTTTTACAAGCATTTAAAATAATAATAATATTTTGTGAGAATATAGGCTTTTGAAAATGTCACTTTATTTTTGAAGAAACCAATATATTTTTCCTCCCTTTCATTCCCTGTCATAGTTAAATAGTCTACATTTAACCCACATTACTTTATAAATATTAAAACACCTTTTCATTTTAGATAAATTGTAAACAAATGCCGGAAAATTTACTATAACATCTTCATTATTAGTTGTATTTTCTCTGCACAAAATCAACATGATTTATGAATGCATAAAATGTCGTGTGAGCCACGCCAATGACAAAAAATGCTATGCAGTAAAATATATTGTTGTATAATTGTCTGCTATATTGCATGATGACGATGATGACAATGTACTCGTACTTTCTTTCTATGCGAAGAAGATGCATTGTAGTGAATTCTCTGCATTGTGATAATATGAAAATAACTTGGCACACATTATTCGTATCGAAAGCCATCCGCATAAGCACATTAAGTCGTCATCATCGTCGTAATAAGTGTGCATCATCACATTAGCGCATTTGCATGTATTATGCCATGGATTACGATCGAACTTAAGTGTCATTTAATTAGATACGATATGGTTTTATAGTACATTAATATTTATAAATATAAATTAGTTATATTTATTATTAAAAAAATTAATATTTATAAAAAATATATATTCAAAAAGTATAAAATATATTCAATAACTATTTTTAGTAATTATTGAAGTATTTAAAACGTCCATGCCTTAGAATACCGAGTCGTTAGCAACGCATTATTTTCATGATGTGCGGCAATGAAAAAAAAAAAAACATAAAGGAAAGTAGTAAAATCGGGCTGGGCCGACTATATGATACCCTTCACCACTTTGTGTATATTCAACATATCGACGCCTCCGAAGAATAGAATGTGATCTTTATCAAGAAAAGATCACATAAATCGATTTATAGCTATTCGGTATGCCTCACTGTTTAAAATTTAATCTCAATCTGGCACCCGTTCGAAATATGTATAGAAGCTTCAACGAAACTTGCCAGAGATTAATTTATATTAACTTCAGTAAATTGTAAAAAAATATGTGCCAATCGAACAAACTTTCGGTCTTAGTGCACAATTAAAAAAAATCGGAAGAAAAGACATATGGGAGCTATATCTATCTATATGCAAATCGAGAAATATATAGAGACTTTGGAGTGTAAATACATATATCGCTGGCTTAACTTGTAAAGGCAACAAGTCCAATTTTCGAGAAATTGAGATTTTGATACAGTTATGTATAAAGAGGCAAAATACATCGATCTAAAAAAAGAAAAATAGAGTTATCTCATTTGTTATTGTTGTCGCTGGCTTAACATCATGTAAAGGCTGTAAGTCCACTTTTTATTTTGAAGATTTTGGACACTATTTTCAGCCGAATTGACTGTAATTTGGTTTAGTAGGTACTTATGGGGTAGCTCACCTTCCAACAAAAACTTATCAATATTGGTCCACTTTTTAGGGTACCGCCCAATCCTCTTATCCTCAATATTCGACCGGCGTAAATAGCGACGTTTTTACTTGTTTTTTCATATTTTTGAATGCATTATTATTCCAAAAGCAATCTTTACTCTTTTAGATAATATTAGCATGTACAAAATCAATATAATGATAGACAAGTTGTAAGAAAAAGACCTAAGTCCATTAAAACATGCAAACTTAGAGACAGAAAAAGCTCTAAGTCCCAAAAAAGGCGTGTATCTCCGCAAATACTTATTTTTTTCATTTTGCCTTTACGCAATTAAATTACACATACAATACAAAAACAAATTGCATCTACAGATTTAAAAAATCTTTACTAGGTAAGCCAGCGATATGGGAGCTATATCTAAATCTGAACCGATTTTCACCAAACTTAACGCACACTATTTTTGACTCAATTCAGAACGATACGCCAAATTTCATGCGAAACGAAAGATATGTAGGGACATTGGTGAACCATTTACATTAAATCGGACGAAAATCTGAACCGATTTCAACGAAACTTTACACACAGTAGGTTATACTAACTTCAGTACATTGTGCATTGAGGAGCTGTGGTGACCATTAACTGAAAATCGGACGAAACTATATATGGGAGCTATATCTAACACTGAATCGATATCAACGAAACGTTACACATAGTCGATTATACAATCTTCAGAAACTTCTGCAAAATTGTGTGCTAATCGGCCATATTTTGGGTCTTTGGTGCACCATTTACTGAAAATTGGATGAAACTATATATGGGAGATATATCTAAATCTGAACCGATTTTTCCCAATTTCAATAGGGTTCGTCCTTGGACGTTCACCCAATTCGGATAATAAATGCGACCTGTACTTTGTTTACAATTTAACATTCACAGACAGACGGACGTACATGCTGAAATCGATTTAAAAAGTGATTCTATGCATATGCTCAAAAGGAACCATGTCCATTTCCTTTAGCCTGTTACAAACATATGCACAAAGACATAATGCCCCGTACCTCAGTGTGAAGGGTATAAAAAGGGGGTTATATGGGGACTAACCCTAAAAGGGGCGAATATTAATATTTGGTAGGCATATTCGACCATATTCGACTACAAAATACCAAATTACAGCAAATTCGGCTGAAAACGCGTTCAAGAAACACAAAATACGAAAAATTAGAGGTTACCCATATATGTGGAGCTACCCGAAAAAATTTGCCTATATTTATAATTTTTTGTGGAGAGATTCGTTACCCAATAAGAACTCAAAGTACTAAAATACAGTCAAAAAAGTCGAAAATTACGCTCAAAACCCCCAAACATACTTAAAATTGGGGGTACCGTTATATCGGGGCTACCAGAAAAAGTTGACCTATATTTATAATTTTTAGTGGAGAAATTTGAAATCTTGAAAACCAAGATTTGTATCAGACCCCAAAATGGACTTAAACACTTTCAAAATATAATATAATAAACCACTTTCTTTGTATTCAAATATTTTCAATCTCATAATAAATAATATTTGCAGTAATATTTTGACCTTAACTACTACCAACAATTTCAAAAACCTTTAAATATATTTTGGATTTGGAAAATAACCGAGTACATTATAATTCAAATTTAATTTGTTCAATATTTTTGCAAATATACATCTACGTTTTTGTCATATCTATTGCTGGTTACTCTCGAAAAACCATAACTCGACAAGCTGATAACATAAGCAATTCTGTAACTTTTTAACAACATTCGATATTGTATATTTTACAACAATTTCATTCTTTGTTTTATTGTTTTTACAATAACAAAAGAAATTTAAACAATATCGAATGTTGTTAAAATTTACAGAATAGGCCGAAAAAAGTAACTCGATAACTTCATACCCTCACTGGATTAAAACACTTCGGTGTCTATGTTTTGAAATTTTATTGATGGTTGACGATGAAAAAGTACAACACCGCTGAACTTATCCCAGATAATTTGTTTCTTCATAGTTTAACTTGATAAAGACGTTTTAAAAAAATGTTCCGCCATTCTTATAATATTTGGGAGACATTATCAATCGTAGATTTCACCAGTTCCAAACATCTAATGGTTCTTATCTGGTCGGAATTTTTCACATCAGACGTTTCAGTAAAAACAATTTCAGCAAAGCAAACAACCACGACAGAGGGGTCTACGATCCGAAACGATCCGAGTCTTACTCGGCCAATGTCTGTCTCATCAGCCTATTGTGTAAAAGCAATAGGGCTGCTACAACAACAACCAATATGTAAAAACATTTATTTTTTTTTTTTTTTAAATCATAAAATAAATTTATCTAAGATATTGAATATCGTACGAATAAAAACCTCCTCTTATATTGAGGTAGGCTCCAAAAAATTAAAACAGACACTTTATGATTGTCTACTAGATCACATGTTACAGCCTCTTTCTCTCAAATAGAGTCTTTGCTAAAAATACTCATTGGGGAAATCCTCCAATGGGAAATACCTAGATGAACACTCACAATTTTTTTTTATGATACCATCGCCCACAAGAAGACTTACGTCAAAGGTTTCTTATCTTTCGAACAACAACATTACGGTATTTTTAATAAAAAACAAACAAAAACAAAATATTAGCATAAACCGCAAACCAGACTCAACTCATTAACTTAACATAGATACCACCAAACAGTTAACAGAGCAGACAACTTCATAACATTCGTTAGGCACTGTTAAACCGAACAGCCGAAGCTAGACTGAGAAACGAACGCACCGATTCAAACCACACGACACAAGATCAATGAATAGCCACAGCGACAAGCACAAGGCGCACATGCGCATTGCGAATTCAAAGCATTTTTGGTGTGTGTGTTTCCCTAGACAGCAAAAAACAACAAAAACGATTTCTTTCAGACGAAATGTTCAAAAATGCAACAACAACAGCAACAACGACCATCGTCATAGCCAAGTTGTGCGAGTAACAAAAAGTTTATATAAATCAGAGTTCGAATGGTAAACAAAACAGTTGCGCGCTAAACGTTCGTTGCTTCAATTCAAAAATCCAAAACCAACAAAAACCGTTAATGGTTTGGGCCACTAGAAGAGGAAAAGAAGTGATAGAAAGAAATATAGAAAAAGAAGACATTCTTTACACACACAAAAAGGAATACTAAAAGGATATATGGATTATTGAGTGCCAAAGGATATTTGGAATATTTTTATTAATTATTATTGAAAGAAAGAAAGTGAAAGTGTGTGTGCAATATGACTTATCTTCTAGTTGGCCTATTGACATTTGTGCTGTGCATTCATTTCGGCAATGCAGCCTACAAATTGCAAGAACGTTTCAATTGGAAACAGCTGGATTTTGCTTTTCCCAATGAGAATTTGAAACAACAGGCGCTGGCAAGTGGTGATTACATTCCACAAAATGCCTTACCCGTGGGCGTTGAACATTGGCAGAATCGTTTATTTGTGACCATACCCCGTTGGAGAGATGGTAAGTTTTTTACGTTTGTGTGTGTGACGCATGTGATGAACAGTTTTAAAAGATTACAAAGGACACGTATGAACATTTTTGAAATTCAAAAATTCAAAAAAATGTGAGCCTAAAGATATTCAAAATTATGCTCCAAATAATGTAATATTAAAAATTAAAACTGTGGATTAAAAAAATTAAAATTAAAAAAATCAAAGCACGGAAATGTACCTTAGTGAATATTTGCAATAAAAATATATTATGGAAAAAATTAATTGAAGAGTTAAAAAACACAAACCTAAATAAAAATAACAAATTGAATAATAGAAATTCAAAAAAAAAAAAAAAAATACCATGTGATTACGAAGAATCTATAGAAAAATAAAACTACCAACATTCAAATTTATACACCTCGAAAACCTAGACGATTGACCTGATCTACTTTGAGGACAAACTTTTTTTGTTAAACATTATTTCAACAGCAACAAACATTTTTGTAAAAAAAAACATAAATAAAGGCATTTTCAGAAATGATTAAAAAATTAATAACTGAAAAAAAAAATATTTCAATACTTATTTTAATGATGAATTAAAAAAACATCAAACCAACAAATTAATATAAAATATAAAGTCCTGAGGGACTACGCCTCATGGCTGATGCGGGTATATACACTAGTAAAGTCGGGCTGGACCGTCTATATGATACCCTTCTCCAATTTGGGTATATTTTACATATGTATCCTAAGAGACGACGTGTTTTGTTATAAATCTATATCTGAACCGATTTCAGGGAAACTTGCCAGAGACTAATTTATATAACATCAGTACGTCGTTGTCAATCGGCCTAGCTATGGATCTTTCACGAAGCTTAGCAACATCATTCTAAACTTAATTCAGTACACCCTATACCAAAATTCGTACAAATCGAAAGATATATACCTTAAATCGGATGAAAATATATATGTTAGCTATGTCTAAATCTGAACCGATTTTAACGAAACTTGGCAGACATCATTCTCGATCTTATTCATAACTCCGTGCCAAATTTCGTGCACATCAAAAGATTTCCAGGGACTTTAGTGGACTATTTACCTAAAATCGGGCGAAGCTATATATGGGAGCTATATCTAAATCTGAACCGATTTTCACGAATCTTTGCATACATCATTCTATACCTAATTTAGTACGCTGTGCCAAATTTCGTGTAATTCGAAAGATATATAGGGACTTTGGTATACAATTAACCTTATGGGAGCTATATCTAAATCTGAACCGATTTTCACGAAACTTGGCAAACATCATTTTAGATCTTATTCATTACGCTGTGCCAAATTTCGTGCAAGTCAAAAGATTTTCAGGGACTTTAGTGGACTATTTACCTAAAATTGTGCGAAGCTATATATGGGAGCTATATCTAAATCTGAAAATCTTCTTTTGAAGTACAGTGAACGTATTTTTTCAAAAATTGTTTGCACCAACACACACGAACTTTTTTCGGGCAATTTTTAAAATGTGCTGGGTTCAATGAAAACAAGCCACTTTTTACAGCCAGGTGTAAATGCAATATTGAGTGTTTGCTAGTGGAAAAAATGCCCAAATTTCGAACTTTTCAATGGAAATTTCTGTTGGACATCCTATAACTTTTTGATACAAATTGTCGATCACCGAAAATGTACACCATTTGACCGTCCGCCCATCCGTCAGTTGAAATCACGATGAGTAATATAATATTTGTTCAATTATTAAGATAGCTCTCATATAATGGTATAGCCCTGAGATCTGCCCACAGAGGTTTCTCTAACTTCTCTTCCCCCTTCATTGGATACTGAAATTTTGCCATGGTCAAAAATTTTCCAAATAATTCAAAATGTTTCAGAGACCTAATTCCGATTTGATGGACTTATATATGGGGAGATTAAGAGATCTCGATTGTTGATCTCACAATTTCTTATAAATAATAAATCGAAAATATTTTACCTTATAAATACGGCGAAAATTTAATATGGAGTTGTTGGGGAGATTTATGGATTTGGGTGTTGTTAAGAAACTATGAACATTTATTCTTGGGCTTTTGTAAACCTAAACGGGTCTGGACCTGTTATTTACTAAAATATGTCGATTTATGTTGTTGTTGTTGGTGGGATAGCCCGACAGTGGTATTTGTGGAGGATGATGGGAATGTTATGGATGTGACCGTGTGTGAGCCAACTGTGTGATCGGGGAAAGGAAATGTTTAATTTTAATAATTTTAATTGGGACCCTCGGGGTTGATTATATTACTGTTGGAATTTGAGTTATGTCTCTCCGACTTTTTGTGAGGGATTTGTTTGTAAACACGTGAGGTGGATGAGGAAATTTTAATTTGAAGGCAGGACTTGCCTAGAACATTTTTGTCATTTTGTCTGGGAAGTCTTCAAAACTGCCTACCTTCAAAAGTGAACTAATATTGATGATTACAGTCAATTTAGTTGAAAAACATGCCAAGGATCTCTAAATCGAATATTTGGGGGTACATATGGGTGCTATACAATAACGTGGACAGATATATTTTTTATACCAAGTGGTAATATCAATGTATGTGCAAAATTCCAAAGCTCTATATTTACTATTGTGAGCTATATCGTCATTTCAATAGACGGAAATGCATAAACCGACATACAATATTACTCTGACCAAGAATATACATTATAGTTCTACGGTGAATATTTCGAGGTTGTGCAAACGGAATGACAAATTTAATATAAACTCCACCTTATCAATATATGTTTGTCCACAGTTTGGTACAACATTTTCAACAGTTTCATAGATCAATTTATACAGAGCCCTCATATGAAGATCGGGCAACATTTTCGGTATGTTCAAGGTCCTAGCCCATCTTTCTTTTGGTATTTAGTTTTCTCCTGGCAGTAGCCTACAAAGCTGTATAGTGGCTATATACACATGCCATTATCGATTTTAAGAATTTTGGATTGTTGCAGAACATTTTTGGCTTTATATTGCTGGCACGTTTATTAGCAAAATTACAACGTCTATTATATCTCTCACATGTATAAAATATTGACACGAGATTTATAATTGTCTAACAAAAATTACATTTATCTTATTTCTGTTACAGTGATTGTTAATAATAATAAATAATTTGCTGCTACCTGTTATATTAGAGTAACCCATCGATGAGTCATCTATGTCAAAATCAACAAACACGAATTTATATAAATATGTAAATTTATTTTGAAAATTAATTCTGTTAGAAACGTCTTAGTTCATTGGCCTATATATGACATGCGTATCTTCTAATCAATGAGATAATTTGGCGAATAATTAGGGATTTTTTTTGTTTCCAAAAAATACACGAAATTTCAAAATTATTGGCATTTGGAGAATGTAAATATTTTATTTACAATTAGACACATTGTTCTGAATCTGAATACAAGAGAATGTAAGGAAATACCTCAATTAGAATGACATTTTTTCAAATGCATTTCATTATGCGGAATGTAATTAAAAATAGTGAGCTTTAATATTAAATTCACCATGAAGGCCACTTCTTGTATTTTTTCCGCTTCATAAAAAAAGTAATAACAAAAACCTATGCAAATTTATTAAGTTGTTCAGTCATTCAACTGATTAATTTAATAATTGACCATATTACGGGATATACAGTATAACCTGAATAGATTGGAGGGTTTATAAAATATTTCATAACTTTCAAACTTTTGAAAAAAGGTGTCAATGCGTTTTTTTTATAGAACTGCACAACATATTCAAACTATAATATATATATATATATATATATATATATTAAATTTTCAAAAATGATTAATAGAACTTCTCACAATTTTACACTTTCAATCTTGTTGGTAATGGGCTGAGATAGTCCATTTTCGAACATCACCTAAGTACACCACGGATCGTATTATGAAGTCGTTTTAATATATAAAAGTATTTTAAAACTAAAATTAAAAAAAATATATATATATATATATATTTTAATTATTTTTTTAAATTTAATTTCAAATTGTTCCCTTAATATTATAACTTTTAATCTGTTCTAGTCAAGCTCCACTGTTAATTAACATTTCACCTATATTATACTATAGTATGACATGATGTATAGCTAGGCTCTTAATAACTTTTTCAAATTACCAGTTTTTTTTATGACAATATATATCTGACTGAATATGACCGACTGGCTGGCCAGTTGAAACAATACAACAACAACAATACTCTAAATAATTATGCAAAATGATTGATTTAAATAAATCTTTCTGAATGGCGTTATTCTGAAATGTGTTAAAACTGATATTTGCTATTTTAAATTGAATGTAAAAAATATTAAATAGAAAAAAGTGAATGTTGATGGATTGGGATTTATGACACAATAAAAATGTTATTATATTATAAATTCTTTTGATACACATTCATAAAAGTAGCAAATGTCAGTTATAAAACCATTTACTGCGAATTTGATTATTTGTACATGTAGACATAAAGATAGCTTACCTTTTATTGGTTAGAGCGTGCTGAAAAAAAAAGAAAAAAATATTTTAATGGATGCAAAATTAAAAAAAAGTCGATTGTATTTAAAAATATTAACAAATGAAGAAAAAAACATGTATGAAAATACATATACGTATGTAAATATATTTAAAATTGTCTACCAATTATATTTTATCCCATTTAGCCTAGAATGTCAAATTACAACTACTTGTCGGTTAGGACCAATTGGGAAAAGCCTTTATATGGGAGCTAAACACGAACCTCTACTGAAAATTACGTATACGAAGTTTCTAATTATAGCCTTACTTCGGCTCAAAAATGAAGCTAGTACCATATAGATTCTTAAAATGGACGTGACCATAAATCGGAGTCCTTTTAGAACACGGTCACCAAGGGTGTCATTAATCATATGAGCAAACAAACTTGAAAATCAGTGCTCCTTAACTTGAAATTTTATTTAGGTTTTTTTACCCTCAGCCTTATGGCTAAGAATAATGTTTTTCCAAAATTCCGATTTGAACCAAACTTTGCACAACCCATTTACCTTTACCAAGCATAGATCAAGTTCAAAGTTGAAATCCATTGGTCCACTCCTTCTGGTACCTCCCCCACAAATGATTAAAATGTTCAATATTTATAAACCCAATATCAGGCAAATGGAATTTCCGATTTGAACCAATCTTTGCACAACCTATTTCTTTACCAAGCCTCGAAGTCTCCCCACAAATGATAGAAATTTTCAATATTTATGAATCCAACATCGGGCGAATGCAATGTTCGATTTTAACCAAACTTTGCACAACCTTTTATCTTTACCTAGCCTAGATCAAGTCCGAAGATGGGATCCATTGGTCCACCCCTTCTGGTACCTCCCACACATATAGTCTAAATTTTTCATATTTATGAATACAATATCAGGCGAATGGAATGCCCGATCTGTTATCTGTTATAGGATGGTTTTCCATTGGAAAGAACTTCTAAAAACTTCTCTCTGAGGAATCCTCAGGCCCCTATGTTTGGTTTTATTCTCGGGACATGTTGTTGTATATTTACTACTGAAAAAATACTCTATAAGTGTTATGGATGCTATAAGAATTCAGGCCCTGAGAAAACATTGTCCTCAGGGCCTGAATAATTGTTTTACAGAAAAAGTTATTCTCCGTTTATTGACAAAATTGCCCTCATGCTTTGAGGATTTTTCCATGTTCAGAAGATGTTTTTTTTAAGAAATATGTAATCCCTTGGCTCTGAGAATATTAATAAACCAGTAAGGAAAGTAGTAAAGTCGGACGGGGCCGACTATATGATACCCTTCACCACTATGGGTATATTAAACAGGACTATAACATAAAATTGGATGCAAAAAAAAAAAGTGATATTTATCTAAATGTGAATCTACCTAGATCTATCCATATAGTATGTCAATCGACTTCAAAAAAATATAAATAGGTCATCCGTTGGGCTATGTCTGCACTTCTAGAAAACGCAACTACGTAATTCGATGCTCAATTGTGTAAGTTGTGCAAAATTTGATGTCAATCTGGCGAAAATATATATGGAAGCTCTATCCAAATATTGAGCAATTTCAAACAAACTTGTCACAGGTTAGCTTATACTAATTTCAGAACGTTTTGTTCCTATTGGTTCCTTAGTACGTCAATTACTTAAAATCAATCTATAATAAAAGGGAGCTATATCTAAATCTGGACCGATTTTCACGAAACTTGGCACACATCATTCTAGACCTAAATGATTAGGCTGTACCAAATTTCGTGCAAATCGAAAGATATATAGGGACTTTGGGGCACCATTTACATGAAATCGGACGAAACTATATATGGGAGCTATATCTAAATCTGGACCGATTTTCACGAAACTTGGCAGACATCATTCTAGACCTAAATGATTAGGCTGTACAAAATTTCGTACAAATCGAAAGATATATAGGGACCGTTTACATTAAATCGGTTAAATTTATATATGGGAGCTATATCTAAATCTGAACCGATTTTTCCCAATTTCAATAGGGTTCGTCCTTGGGCCGAACAAGTGACCTATGCCGAATTTCATCCAATTCGGATCATAAATGCGACCTGTACTTTGTTTACAATTTAACATGGACAGACAGACGGACGGACGGACTGACGGACAGGCATAAATCGACTTAGAAAGTGATTCTATGCATATTCTCAAAAGGAACCATGTGTCTATCTCGTTTCCTTTTGCCTGTTACAAACATATGCACAAAGACATAATACCCTGTACCACAGTGTGGTGAAGGGTATAAAAATACGGCTTTGTTCAGAAGGCCTTAATTTTATTTGGAAGAAAACGTAATTAAAATTAATTCACAGTTTTTTAGAAAAGAGAAGAAAAAAAGTCCTCTGGGTAACATTATGTAGATTAGGAAAATTTTGTCTCTTTCTTTTCGAGTTATTCCTCTTCAGGGCGATATGGCTCCCACAAAGCCTCGACATCTTATTAGTTCTTATTTCGTTAATAATTTCATTGTTTTTATTCCTACTAAGAAGATGAATATAACTTATCCTATGTGATGGTCCTGCCATCTATCGTAGCCTAGAAATAACGCTTCTTAGAAATTTCCCACATATTCCTCTAGATGTCGCTATCTTATGTGATTCTCTGTTTTTGTTATCATCGTGTTTTATGTTGATGCCGTGGTTGTTTTTTATAATTTCAGGGAGCTTCGGATGCCTTCGGTTTTTTCAAAAACTACATGACCAATAAGCTTTATTGATGTTTCCTAAAGAAAAAAATACTTCTCAGAATCTGAAGAAATTTTGCTATAGCAAAAATTAAGCCCCATTTCACTGGGCCGTTTTTTCTTCTATACAAAGAAGCAATATTTTGTATCACTTGATGGCTTGAAGTGATTTTCGCACATATTAACACAACTATGTTGGAAAATTGCTCCCAATTTTGTGTGTAATAAAACACCTTGTTTCCCAACGTGCTATGTCCACAACGTACATGCCTACATGGTCCACATCTTTCATCATTTTACGATTTATTAATCCTGCCACTAAACTATATAAAAATTTATAATGTTTGCGCAACCGTTTTACTTATCTCTGCGTGACCAAAACCAAATAAATCAACATAAAACGAAAATTTGTTCAATGAGGTGTCTCTGGTGCGGTTATTAATAAAGACATGATGTGTTTATGCTAGCTATTCCATTACAATTTTTCACAGATATTTTAATTGAAATTAATCACCAGAGTGTGTGTGTGGAACAGGTTGTAGCTATTAAAATTTGTTTGTAGATTCAAACTGATTTTGGACTAGTTTACAAAATAACAAAGTTATAATGATAACGATTTTCAATAGCTGGAGGTGGATGTTGCAATTTCCAATGAAAACTATAAATTTCCTTTTTTCAGTATTGGGAAAGAGGATTGGTTATTGTTTTCAACGAAACAACTTGATATAGGATAGCCGGTGCTATAACGATGATGATGTGAACAAAATTTATGAACGACCAGAGACAATATTTTTTTCTTTGAATTACAAATAACGAGAAGAAAAAAATATTTAAAAAAAAACAGCGTCCGAAGAATGATTTAGTATTTGTATCGCTTTTAGTGACAGTTGTTGTCTTGTTAGGTCAATCATTGAAAGCTTGTTAAAATAGTTTGATATCTAATAGTTGTACGAGGGTTCATAAGAAAGGTATTGTGAGGCTTCATAAGAAAAATTTTCTCAAAGTGAAATCATTGACCTATATTTACTTCATGACCATTATGCGTGTTTTTTATATCTTTTACCACACTGTGGTACAGGGTATTATGTATTTGTGCGTATGTTTGTAACAGGCAAAAATAATCGAGATAGACCCATGGTTCCTTTTGAGAATATGCATAGAATCACTTTCTGAGTCGATTTATGCATGCCCTTCCGTCTGTCCATCCATGTGTTTTTGTGAACAAAGTACAGGTCGCATTAATGATCCGATTTTGATGAAATTTGGCATATGTCACTTACTTGGCCCAAGGACGAACCCTATTAAAATTGGGAAAAATCGGTTCAGATTTAGATATAGCTCCCATATATATTTTCGTCCGATTTAAGGTAAATGGTGCACCAAAGTCCCTATAAATCCATCGATTTGCACGAAATTTGGCACAGCGTAATGAATTAATTCTAGAATGACGTGTGTTAAGTTTCCTGAAAATCGTTCAGATTTAGATATAGCTCCCATATATATTTTCGTCCGATTTAATGTAAATGGTGCACCATTTACAGCGTAATGAATTAGGTCTAGAATGATATATATTAAGTTTCCTGAAAATCAGTCCAGATTTAGATATAGCTCCCAAATATATTTTCGCCCGATTTAATGTAAATGGTGCACCAAAGTCCCTATATATCCCTCGATAGCGTAATGAATTGAGTCTCGAATGATGAGTGGTAAGTTACCTGAAAATCGGTTCAGATTTAGATATGACCATATGAAAAAAATTAGTATCGGTTGTAGTATGACATGTTTATGGATCCAATTTCATTTTTCCGGTCTTCATGACCATTAGGCGCGGATTTTTTAAGTAATTTTTAAGGAAATTTTTTCAAAGACTTCATGACCATTAGGCGAGGACCTCATCCAACCTCATTACCATTTGGTGTGGATTTTTTATGTAATTTTTTTTGTCAAGAAGTTCAGTACTTTTTTTCAACAACCTCATTACCATTAGGTGTGGATTTTTTAAGAATTTTTTTTCAACAACTTCATGACCATGATATATTACATCATCTTTTTATGTATTTCCAAAAAAAAAAAATCACCAATACTTTTTTAATTAAGCATGGTTGTATTTTTTGGTAAACATTTTTTCCAATTCCATATCCTAGTTATACCCCCCAATACTTTCACCACAACCATCGTTTGTTGTTCAAATATTTATCTAATATCTGTCATTGTTAAAAAATCGAACAACAACATAAAAACAATATTGATTTCAGATTTTTATGTAATCCAAAAAGAAAAACAAAAGACAACAGGTTTTCCACCACACACAAATAGCAAACAAATTTTCAGAAAGGAAAAAAAAGAAAGATTAACCTATGATGCATAAACAACAATGAGAAAGAAAGAAGAAGTAAAAAAAACGCTCAACACTCGAAGAAAAACAAAAAAGCACATCAAGGATTTCATTACAACATCAATGCTGGCACCACAAAACATTCCTTGAACTCCAATGAGATTATACAGGGGACTCTAGCCGGTTATGGTGAAAGTACAAGGCAATTGCCTTAATTTTGGTGTAGAAGAAAAACAACACACATAAAAAACAATTCAACTTTACAGACTTCCTTAATTTGATAAATGACCTGTTTGTTGCAAGGAAACACACCAATAAATCGAAAACAAACAACTCCTGTTGTTACCACCACCATCATCATCGACAATGGCTCTGATGCCGATGATGATGATGAGTTTATCCACAAAATTTCCTCAATTTGTCTACAACACATCATTTGAATATTTTTTATTGCTATGTCAGCCATTCAACAATAGCACCTGTTACATTGTTTAATAATTTACAGCAAACAACAACAAAAATTAAGGAATGTTTTTCCAACAAATTAAAGTGATTTATTTGGCTATGTGAGCTGCAGTTAGCTAGCTGCTGTCAAATTTATTTGTCTAAACTGACATTGTCTTAAAATAACTAACAAACAAGTCATTCAATAATGGACAGCAGCAATGGACACCATAAATGGTCTCTTAATGGACTAAAAGAATTTTGTAGCAAAAAAACTAATAGATATTGAACGATATAATTCAATATAATAAAATAAATAATTACATAGATACGAATAGTGAAAAAACATATCAATTGCAATTAAATAAAACACATAAAAATGTATATTGGGTTGAAATTATTGGTGGCAAGTTGCTAGAAATCAAGTTTTTGGACAAATGTAATAAAACAAATCCAAACGTCTATTGGATTTTGAATGTTATAAGATTAATATATCTCTGTAATCTCTTCAGTTTCTTTAAAAAATAATATTGAAAATATATATACAAAAAGTATAATTTTATTATAATTCTAATTTACAAATTTCGTTTGGAAGCCTCGAATAATCATTACTGAAAATGGAGTTCGTTTGGACAAAATTTTTGGATATAGTCTTTGATCTAGTCTTCAATCAGATTTTTTGTGTAATCTATGATCTGGCTAGATTTTGAAAAATTAAAAAATAATTCTTGAGTTGTCTTTCAAAAAACCTTACTTTGAAAGAATATTCCTATATTCTGAAAGGCTTTTAAAAAAGTGGCATCACCAAATACATAATAAGCAAGGACTCCAACCAGGATTGCACAAACAGGAATGTCAAGATATAGAGCCACTTCGAGAAAAATAGCAACAGCAAATAAATAATAAGCAAGGATCTCAACCACTTTGCACAAATTCAAGGTGGCGTTGTTCCTAAGCAACGATAGAGATGACAGCCCTAACACATGCTAGAGCAGACTAATCATCCACTTAGCTGGAATACAAAACTGATTAACTAACAATAAAGAGGGTACATCTGTAACATCAACACCCCATGATTACATAAATAAGAATATCTGGATATGGAGCCATCCCGAGGAAAATGACAACACCAAATAAATAATAATCAAGGACCCCAACCACTGTGCACAAATTCAAGGGGGTGTTGTTTCCAGGCAAAGATGTAGAGAACAGTAATCGATAAAAAAGCTGCCACTCAAAAATGCTAGTGTGTACATCGCTTAAGAGATGAACAAGTTGACTTCAGGTCAAGTAGAGGCTGTAGGCCACACAGCCAACCAACCAACCAACACCCTGAGAATCATTATAAAACAATGTATCCCAATGTTCAATGATATTAAGAAATTTGTACAGAAAACAATCTAAATAATAAAAGCAATATACGAAGATGCAGAATTCTGTCCACCATTGTACTGCATGCTCTCAGAGAAGAGGCATAGCACGGAAGTTCTCACCACAATTCGAAGCCATATATTATGCGGATGATATTTGTCTTCTCTCTCTCTCCCTCTCTCTCTCAATATATCCAACATGCAATCAAAGACTTGACAACACGAGAACAGCAATTGGTCGACTGCAAACTGTATGGAGATGCTCACATATATTCAGGAAAACCAAGCTTAAAATATTCAATCGATTCTACCGTGTAGTGAAACTTACCATTTGTCTAACACTATTATCCAAAAGCATAATTATCGTAGGAGATGTGTTGGCTTCACCTTAAGAATGGAATATCTAAGGATCATGAAATCGAGGTCGAATAGGAAACACCTGGCGACGAACTATTATATTCAGCCAAATAAACGCATTGACGATTACCCTCGTTTTCTACACTACCACTGTATAATTCTCATTCACGTTGTTACACCGCTAACATAAGTATTTCAGTTTCATCCACTAATAGATTCATGCCATTGCACAGGCTTGCTACTTTGTTTAGTGGATGTCTATTGCCCCTACGATAATTCGCCATTCTATTTGGCGGCTACATAAATACACACACACAAAGGGTTTGGCTTACTGTTCCACACAGAGACTTCGGTAGTTTGTACGGACTCTTAGTCAATATGTACTACTAACCAGTTCCCGATCACCGTTAAATCATCGTAAAAGATCATTGTGCCGACTACCGATGACAACCGTACCCTATCATCATTAAATGGAGGATAATGATTCTTATTTTCATGTTTTTCGTAATTTCCAGAAGACACTCAGAATTGATCATGTTAAATAAATTAAATGATCACTGTTAAAGCGGAACAGTCGCTACATAACATCTTTAGCCGAAGGAAAAGGCGACCATTTTGTTCGGAGTAATGCTTTCACGAACAACATTCGTTGGATTTGGGTCGTCTACTAAACTCACATGTCTAATGATGCCTCCACATCACTGTATGTCATATGACGGTCTTGAATTATCAGCCCATTAAATTTATATGGTCCAATGGGCATTTTTGGACCAGCTTCTTCTTTGAGGGAGCCATAAAAGATATGGCTAAATTTCAAATTTGAATTTTCTTCACAAAGATATGAGCCCATCGTTATAACCCCACCTATTTTGCGGTACGTTGAAGTTCCTATTCCAGTTTTCAGACCTGAGTGTCTGTAATTTTCAGAGCATAAGCTGTAAATTCTCAGTATAGAGGAACATTTGATTGCAAATCTCAGGGTATAAAAAGTTCGGTCCCGGTTTGAGGCCGAGACCGAACAATTAACACACAACAATTAAAAAATGTTAGTCGGTGTTGGCGACAGGAATATACCCTAAGCCTATGGTTTGCGAAGGTTTCTAAATTACACACAATCTTTATTATTTGTTTTGTAAAGGCTATATGTTTTTGTTGTTAGGCTTGATAAAGATAATATGTAGTGCAAAGTTTGGTTCAAATCGAACATCCCATTCATTTGATATTGAATTACCAGAAGGAAGGGGAAGCACCAGAAGGAGTAGACCAATAGGTCCCATTTTCAGACATGATCTAGGATTGATAATGATAATAGGGTGAGCAAAGTTTGGTTCAAATCGCATAGTCCTTTCGCATGATATTATAAAATTAGTTTTTAGCATAATTTTGATAATTTTGTGGGGAAGGTACCAGAAGGAGTGGACCGATTAGAAGATTAGAAGAAATATTACGATGTACAAAGTTTGGATGAAATAGGTTACTCCCTTCGAGAGTTATCGTGTGCACCAGGCAGACGGATGGACGGGTATTTGTGAATCGACTCCAAATTTTCTAAAACGGGTTTGGTCGAAAATATGGTCTAAAACCAATATTTCGATGAGGCACATTTTTGACGTATCAAAGTGTAAATTACCTCATTAGCAATAAATCTGGGGGTATTAAAATTATCAAAATTTGTCTTCCACTTTAAGTATATTCAGAAAAATACACTTTTGCCGAGAGCAAATATTATCGAATTCCCGAATTAGCAAATACACGTTTTCGCCTACAATCCCACCCTAATATATATTCTAAATTTTGGTTAACAATTTGTAAATTTGATTTATAATTTATTACATTTAACTAAAGCAACAACAAAAAAACTATATTCCGAAATAAAAATTCAACATTTAAATGCAATAAAAAGCACTAAATCAAATTGATTTAAATTGAATGCAACATGTCTGAGGTGTTACTTTGCAAATAACAACAACATTATAGTAAAGCCAAAAAAATAAAAAAAAAAACAACAAATAAAAACAAAACAATCACAGTTTGATAGTCAACAAAAAAATACACGCTACGCTTTCAAACAATACACTAAAACCGTGAACAACATTTTGGCTGCCGAACAAGTAAGCCTACTAGTCAGTCCATAAAGCTAGTCAGTCGACAAGAGTAAAGTTAACTAGCCGACAGCTAAACATTAAAGCCAAGTGTAAAGACGTGTGTTGTTGGACACCAACAATAACAGCAACAACAACAACATTTCGTTGTTGACTGCCAACCAACTAGACAGCCAGACGGACAGTCAGTCAAACTAAAAGTGAAGTGAACTGAACTGAAATGAACCAAAACAATGGCCCGTGACGATGATTGGGTCTGTCGATTCAAATGTTAGTGTGGAAACAACAACAACAAAAAGCGACTCTTAATGACTGACATATGATTTAATGGAGTTAATATATTTCGTACAATTCATTCATTACTACTAAGACGTTTTGAATCAATTCCGTTTCCAATTCGATAGATGCTCGGTAAGATGGAGGCTGGCTTTGCCTGATGTCGTATTTCGATTAAATCACATCACATTTATGATGTAAAAGAATGCACGCAGCAACATTTCGTAAAAACGAAACACCGATTATATTGAGCCTATTATATTTCGTAGAATTAACTAGATGGGTTTTTGAAAATTAAAAAAACCAAAACTAAAACAAAACAAAATATGAAAATCTGTTGTTCACCTTTATAATAGATTGCCTGGCGATTTAACACAGCGGGAAGTGAATCATTAACGGCAAATCTACAACAATTGTTAATTTCTCTTAATTCTATGAAATAGATTATTACAAAATATGTCTATAAATTAGAGCTGTTGTTGTTGGGGTTTTGGGAAATATTTAGTTTAATGAATACTCATTGAGAGATGTTATTGATGAAAGACTTAAGAAACAAACTTACAATGTGACAACAATGTTACAGCTTTGATATATGGCAATTTTAAGCTGTTAAACCGATTTAATGTAAATAATATTACTACTTAGTAGTAAAGATAGCATTGCAATACTGCAGACTAGTTGTTGCAAAATAATTAAAAAAGCTTTAAATTTGGAAGCGTATTATTTCTAATGTGGATTCAAAATGTCGAATAGCACCACAGCCAGCAAAACAATTTTAACCGTTACAACATAGTGATGTCTTAAGGGAACCCCACCCATTCTCGATTTTAATTTTACAAGAATTTCAATGGGCTGGTAAATCAATACCAATGCTTGTTAAGGTTTGTAACTTTGCACATATATGTTTGAAGATTTAAAAGAGAAGAAAAATAATTTACAAAAAATGTTTGTTATTGTTTTGTTGTTGTTTTTTGTAATTAAAGAAAAGTCCTTATTTTTGATGGCGGGCATGATAACTCCTCACTGGAACACCGGAATCCGAAAATTCCAACGGTGTTAGAAAGAATACATGTCTGGCTCTCGTATGAACTAGGATTATTGACTTCGGTCTAAAATTAACAAAATGGTGGACCTTTAAAAAAATATTTTTGGAAAATCGCCGATTTTTTACCAAAAACCAAGTTAAAAAATAAGGAAGATCTTCACCGATTTGCTTTATCCTAGTTCATACGAGAGCTATACACTCCCAGAGAAACGTTGCAAAATTTGGAACCGATTGGATTATTAGTTTTTGAGTTATCGTGCCCGCTATTCGCAACAGAATGTTTAGAGAGAAAACGCGTTTAAAGTTTGAGAAGCCCTTCAGCCGTCACTTGATGCTGACACAATAAATCGGCTATATCTTCAAGAGTTCTTGAGATTTTCATTTGAATTTTTGTAGGGACATTCTTTAATTAGTGTAGATTCGAATTATATCAACAAAATTTTTGACCCTGAGAATGGGGGGGTCCCCTTAATCCAAAAATTGGTCCAATATATGCATATACATTGTATACATTCCACCATAAGGTGGAGTGCATATTAAATTTATCATTTCTTTTAAAACATCTGCAAATATTCATTATCATCAGATCAATAATATCTATATTAATAATAATATCTATGATTAATTGACTCACTGACTGACTTATCGATTCATCAACGCCTAGACAAATCTTGAAATTAGGAGTGAGGGTCATTCTTGAACCAAAGGTATCAGATAAGGCTATGTTTTGAGAAATTTGTACTAGAACGGCACGAAATGTATTAAACATTACTAAATGATATTATGTCTGGTACAATTTGGATTTGGGTGAACCGATAGAGCTGGAAACTGAAAATTTGAAATAAGATTACTACTGCATTGTAGATTTAAGGTGTGTTGGTAGTTTGGGAAATACCTACTTATGAGAAGTTTGGGAAATTTTTCTAATATGTACTAAATGATACTAAATTTGGTACAATTTGGATTAAGGTTAGCCGATAGACGTGGAACACTAAAATTTTGTATAGAGTTAGATTTCTGATGTGATTAGAATTGGTGTGTAGTGTTGAGATATCGAGGTCGTTTTCGAAATGCATGTAGTATGCAGTAAGAGAAGAAATGTACTAAAATGGTTGATAGGCTCTTCTGACATATGCAGTTTTCTGAGAAAAAATAATATATTTAGACATATATTAATAATTCGCACACGATTCAGCCATGTCCGTGTGTTTGTTGAAATTACACACACATATTGTGCAATTATTCCCAGGATACGGTATATATCGGTGAACGTTTAGGTAATGCCATCCATAAAACGGTACATCACAAATTTTGTAATTTTTATAGCTAATGAGTGTATATACACTTTGCTACGGCAAAAATGTGCCTCATCGGGATATTGGTTGTAGACTCCCATGTTTCTTTGGACCAAATTCGTTTTATTCGTTTGGCCGACTGATGCGCATGATAACTCTCGAAGGGAGTAATCGATTTAATCCAAACTTTGCACATCGTAATATATCTTCCAAACGTAGTTTAAGTTCGAAGATGGAGAATATGGGTCCACTGCTTCTTCTACCTCCTCCATATATATATAGATTGCTTAAAATATGTACTAATGTGTATTAATTTAATAAATTAAATCATTCACCCTTATTACAGTAGACGTTGTCGTGTCGAAAATTGCACTCCACGCGAACTATTCCATTTGAACCAACCTTTATCAAGGCTATTATCTTTACCAAGATGGGACCCTCCCCCATATATGGTCAAAATGTTCAATATTTATAAATCCAATACAAGGCGCATGGATTATCCAATTTGAGCCAAACTTTGCAAGCCCTATTATCTTTACCAAGCCTAGTTCAAGTTCGAAGATGGGACCCATTGGTCCACTCATTCATTCATAAATCAAAAACCAGGCGAATGGATAATCCTATTTGAACAAAATTTTGCAACCCCTATTATTTTTACCAAGCATGATTACGCCTGAATCCAATAGTACCACAAAATGTCCAAATGTTCAATATTTAGAAATACAATATCATCTAATGGAATGTGCGATTAGAATCAAACTTTGAACAACCAACAACAACTTTGAATCTGGAACTAATTTGTTTACTTCTGCTGGTACTTCGCCCACAAATGGGCATATTTTTCAATGTACACTATTTCAATATTAAGCGAAAGGAATCTTTAATAAGTCTTGATCAAGTCCGAAGGCCTCTCCTTCTGCTACCTCCCCCACAAAGGGTCAATATTTTATATGCTTGTATATTGAATTTGAATCGAATAACCGATTTGATCGACAATTAATCCAAAAGCTCTTTGCGTTAGGGAATTTTTAGTTCGTAATTTTATAAAATACTTTATTATACGCCTTCTATCAATTTGTAACCCAATGAGGAGTTTCTTGATTAATAAATTGAATTGAAAAATATATACATACCTTATATAAAACTAATAACAAAACAATCGTGTAATTTCCAAGACCTCCGCAAAATATAAGCTGAGGGTATATATCTGTCGGCAACACCGACTGACACTTTTTTAGTTTTTTTATTCACGTTTTGGGATAGCTTCCGTATAGCAGTACTGCCTCATTTCCGGTATGTCTAAGGCTTTAATTTGACCTAGTAGGTCCATAAAGAGTGAAAACCATTTACGACATTATAAAATTTCAGGTTCTTGGAGGGTTAAATACATTTGTGCAGAAAATTACCAAAATAATTCCATGTTTTGATATAGCCCCCAACCGAGAGATCCGTAATTCGACTTTACGAGTTTTTCGGACTATAATATACATCTATGCAGAAAATAGTTAATATTTTTTGAAAGGTCCCACCACACGAGATCCCACCTTACGAGATTTTGAATGTTTTTGTCACCATCGAAGGACTCTCCGGGCTTTTAGAGGGCAACGAATTTGGTATTAACATACATCCAATATACCGATAACCCAAATATTAGGTATTTTTAGGGTCTAGACACTTTTTCAACCGAAAGGGCATTTCGAATTTTTTGAGCGTGAAAATTATTTTGAAAATACCGATTTTCGATGGGAGAAAAACATTGAAATTTTCGGTAGTTTAAAATTTTTAGCAAAATTTACACACCGAAGTGACTGTTATTCCTCGCTCATATGGAAAGAGAACATTTTGCAAAAAAATCGATATAGCACCATTTTTGGACATATCTGCATATAAAGGTTCCGTTCTAATTTTCGGTGTTTTGAAAATATTAGCCGACTTTCCCCACCGAAGTGACTGTAATTTGGTATTCCGGCATCTCGTTGGGTGAAAACCTATTTGGAGAAAATGTTTGGGTTGATCGGGTTTTAAGGTTAGCCAAATTTCAGCACCAAAGAGGCGGTACTTTGGCATTCCGGATTTCTGGTAAATAAATAAAAAAATCATAAAGGTCCCGCTTATTTTTTTGGGTATATTACAGAGTAATATCTTTATTCAAGTTTTTAGATATGTATCCGTTTAGCAGATATAATTAAAATACTGAACAATTTGCACTAAGCTTTCCATAGGAGCTTGAAATCTAGACAGTTTATATGATATTTGAAATGTAATTTTTTCCAAGACTAGCAAAAAGTCTGTTGCTTGTGGCTTTGAACTCTAAGACTCAAATGAGGATGCAGTTTATGGTCATGTATTCAGATCATGATCCTAGCGAAAAAATTGCCTTTCATTTTCCAAGCTTCTGAAATAAGTAATAATCCCATTACCTCTTAAATCACCCTAACCATTACGGGTATCAATAAATATGTCATGAACACACAATTTACCATACAAATTAATCAATCAAATTGAGTTTTTTTTTCATTTCATCAAATTTGAATATTTTACAAGAAACTCAACGTGGAGGTTGCCATATAGATCCGTTTTATGCATTACTTTCTGGCTATATTGAAAAAATGCAAATTTGAAAGGTTCAATTGCGATTAGAAGTATTGGCAACAACAAAAATGCCAATGTCTTGACTTTAGCCAAAAAACAAAAAAAATGTTATCGATGTCATGACAGTTAAATGTTGGACGAAGCCAATGGATTTTCTGTTGTTTTTTTAAATTTATTGGCCAGAAATTATATGGTTTGTTTAGCTTTTTCTTTGCTAAAATGACTCAACGGAACACTGAACTATTATACGTCACAAAATATTAAATTCATAACCATTAACGTTACGTTTTTTGCTATTTTTAATCCAACCTCTAAAGCCTTGAACCGATTATTATTCACTCTAAAACATTGAGAGAAACGTAGTTGCTTTTTTGGTTTAGGAATTTATTAAAAAAATTTGTTTAGGCTGTTGAGTTAAAACAAAAAAAAAAAAAATACGAAATCAATGTTTTCGCACCTCACTTTGGATTACTTTACACTTGATTGAATTCGAACACTAATGAATAACAACGGCAATGATTTTTAAATTTTAGAAACTATTACAAACAAAAACTTGAATTAAGATACTTAGAGTAAAAAAAAGGAAATTTAGTCGACCATGAAATACCTTAAACCAATGGAAAGATAGCTTGAAATGAAAACTCGGAAGAGGGCTTGAGGGTATCGCACCTATGCGACTACAAATATGTACTATTTTTGAAGGATATAATTAGGAAAGTTCACTTAATCTAGAAATAGTTCCAATATGGGGCATATGTACAATCTTTCGGTTATCCCAAAATATTCAATAAAAAATTCACTATTATTATCACTATAAAAAATGTTCATTAAAAATCCATTATTATTGCTCTGTATAATTCGTTAAAGAATTTGAAAATCCACGCTTTTAAAAAATATTCATCATCATCGCCTATGGATCTGTAATCTTTCAAAATTATTTATATAAATAAATTTTAAATTATTATCTTACAAGGAAAATGCCCGCTACTTCGTATGCGGAAAGGGAATACAAAAAAAAAAAAAAAATAATAATAATAACATTGCATTTGGAAATCGTGAATATGGTATCATTGGTTGTAATATACTTGTGTACTTTTTTTACACATAAGCACTATTTTCCAAAATGTCTTTTATACACTTCAACAGTAATCTAAATTCCAAATCTATGGATTCAACCAAATCCAAATTGTTCCAAAATTTAGTACTTTTCATACTCATAAGTAAAAATTTCTAAAACTTCATTAATCCTACACTCTAACAGTAATCTTAATTCCACCAAAGTCCAAATTTTACCAAATTCAGTATTTTTCTTACTCATACGTACACATTTCCAAATATACCTCAATCCTGCTTTCAGATAGTAATCGTAAGTCCACATTTAAGAATTGCAGTTCTGTCTGTTCATTAAAAAATTATACCACATTTGGTTCCATTCTGTACTTTTTTTTCCAAACCTACCTCAATATTCCAAACCTGCTTTCAAATGGTAATCATAAGTCCAAATTTAAGAATTCCAGCTCTGTCTGTTCACTAAATTGTACCAGATGTGGCACCATTCTGTACTTTTCCTACACTCCCACAGTAACCTAAGTCGCAACATTCAGTATTCAAGTTTTACCCGTCCAAATTGTACTAAATTTTGTGCTTTTAGTGCCCATAGTACGAATTTCCAAAACTACCTCAGTCATGCACTCCAATAAGTCCACATTTCAAAGATTTCAGCTCTATCCGTTCATCAACATCCACATTGTACCAAATTTAGTACCATTTTTTACTTTTCGTATTCCACACTGCAACAGTAATTTTAAGCATAAATTTCTAGATCCCAGCCTTATCCGTTCACATAGATCCAAATTGTACTATATTTAGTACCATTTAGTACTTTTCGTATTTATGAGTTTGAATTTCCAACACTGTCTCAATCCTGTATAGTAATTTAATTTTCAAATATAAATTTTCCATCTCCATCCTTTCACTCAAATCTAACTTAGTACCATTTAGTATACATAATTACGACTTTTCAAAACCACCACCATGTCTCAATCCTACACTCCAACCTTAGTTTTAATTCCAAATTTTAGGATTTCCGCTCCCACAAATCGAATTGTACCATATTTAGTACTATTTAGTGCTTCTCGTACGAAATTGCAATTAGTACGAAATTCCAATCATACAATAACCCTGTCATTTTCATTGCAAATTTAAGTTTTCCATATCTACCCGTTCACCGAAGTCTAAATTGTACCAAATCTAGTGCCGTTTAGTACTTTTCGTACACATAAATACGACCTTCCAAATATTTCAATAGCTCAATTTTCAACAGTAACCTTAATTCCAAATTTCAAGTTTTCAGTTCTATCCATTCAAGAAAAATCCAAATTGAACTAAAGTTAGTACCATATAGTACTTTTCGTACCAATAAGTACGAATTTCATAAACTTCTCGTAAACCTCAATCCGACACTTCAACAGTAATTTTAATTCCCATTTTGAGACTCGAGCTCTATCTGTTCACCAAAATCCAACTTGCACAAAATTTAGTACCGTTTAGTACTTTTCGTACAAATAAGTACGATTTTTTAAAGCTTCCTAATTCCTGTACTCCAATAGTAGTTCTAATTCAATTTTCAGGATTCCATCTCCATACATTCCACTAAATGCAAATAGTACAAAATTTAGTACCTTGTTGTACTTTTCATACAAGTACGAATTTCTTAAATCATTTCCATACATCAACACCACTTCCTAACCTGCATTGCATGTAAAATTTCAAAAATAATTTACAAAAAATGTTTGTTGTTGTTTTTTGTGATCAAAGAAAATTCCTTATTTTTAATGGCGGGCATGATAACTCCTCACTGGAACATCGGAATCCGAAAATTCCAACGGTGTTAGAAAGAGTACATGTATGGCTCTCGTCTGAACTAGGATTATTGACTTCGCACAACAAATAACAAAACGGCGGAACTTTGAAAAAAAATTTTTTTTTTTTGGAAAATCGTCTTTTTTTACCACAGACTAAGTTAAAAATTAAGGAAGTTCTTCACCGATTGGCTTTATCCTAGTTCATACGAGAGCTATAAACTCCCAGAGAAACGTGTCAAAATTTGGAACCGATTGGATTATTAGTTTTTAAGTTATCGTGCCCGCCATTCGCAAAAGAGAAAATCGCGTTTAAAGTTTGAGAAGCCCTTTAGCCGTCACTTGATGCTGACACAATAAATCGGCTATATCTTTAAGAGTTCTTGAGATTTTCACTTGAAATTTTGTAGGACATTCTTGAATTAGTGTAGATTCAAATTAAATCAAAATTTGACCCCGAGAATGGGAGGTCCCCTTAAGATAGCCTTTTTCGAAATATGAGTTTATTCCATGCTGAGTTTATTCCAATTTCCAAATGTATGTGTTTCATGTCAGAAATTCACAATACGCAATTTTTAAGTTTTCGCCCGAAACTAAAATATATTCTCCTCCAGTAGAGCACCACAAAGTACACATTGTGAGCTACTGTTTGTGCCCCAAGCATAAATTCGGGCAAAGTAATACATTAACAATATTTTTTTTAATATTCGCCGATTTTTTCGTTTTCTAAGTTTTGTGCAGTTTTTTTTTCTGCTTCACTTTAAAATAAATCAATTATTACAATTTGAACTGTAAAATTAATAATTTGTAGATGGTGGAAAAAAGGCCATGACAGCAATTTGTTTAATGGTTGTTACTAGGAGTGACTGAGCAGCAACTCCCTTTCAAAATGTCTATGGGCGTTTATCTCTATTTGATCTATTTTGTTTCTTTTTTGTTTGTTTATGCTTTCATTTAAGCTGGTGGGTCAATGTCTGGATTTGATTGTGTTTAACAAAACTGTTCATATTTATAGCTTGTGGGAGTTTGTATTGTTTTCTTCTTTTTATACGAAAATATTGTACATTCACTTCCTATTTTGTGCAGACAATTAAAAAAATCAATGGCATTTTTTATTTTCAATACCTTCAGAAACAAATCAAAAAATGTTTGCGATAGCTTACATTATTTGTAGTTCCCCCCATACAATGAAAGGTTAATTTGAAATGAAACAAAAATTGAGCAAACCAAACAAAAAACATTAAACATTCAATAGCATTAACATTTCAGGGACTTTGAAAATTTTGTATTTTTTGTAATGTTTTATTTGACTTCTTTGTTTCGTTTTTGTGGTGTATTCAATAATCTTAATATTTTATGGTTAAAGGTATTTTTAATATATTTTTACATGGTTTTGAATGTATTATTATTTATTTTTATATGCGTCAAAAAAAGCAAATGCATTTGCTTGCCTAACAAAATGACAACAGTCTCAAACAAAAGACTTAAGACACAAACGTTTTTTTTTTTTCATCTAAATAATAACAGTTGTAAAATGTTAATTTTCGTTGTGGTCAATCGTTGAACCATAAAAGTAAAAGGCATATTTGACCTAAAATATAACCTAGAAGATAAGCGTATGCTTTTTTATGTTTGTTAAGAAATAATGCAGAAATATGAAACGTGTATGTCACAAATTATGTTATGCATGCATTTTATTCAAGTGTGAGAAACAATTTGTTGATCGCATGTGATCTCAATTTTGGACATGTGGCTTTTGTCTCAATAAGAACTAATTAAGGGCATTATTGTGGGAATTTAAAATGGAGGTGTTTAATTTGTGATGTTGAACAAAGTGAATATTATTGTTTAAATATTGTTTAGTACTTAAATATTATTGAATTATTTGCATTGTAGATGAAATGAAATTCTGAAAACAGAAATCTAATTGGAACATATTTTTGGAAAAGCTTTCATTAGCCCATAAAGAAAAATTCGGATCATTAAAAAAAGGTCATTAATATTTTAGGTGGACCCTTTCAAAAAAGCTTTATCTTCGAAGCTAATGAAGGTATTGATTTTAGAATTTGTATATGATGCTATTTTTACCCTACTCCACATTTTCGTACAGAGCAATACGTCGATTTATATATATTTGCGTCTGCCCCATAGACAAAGCCCATTGAAATTGGTGAAAATCGTTTCAGATTTGGTTATGCTCACATATGTAGTTTCGTCTGGTTTTATAATAGTGCACCAAAATCCCAATATATATCTGATTGTAACAAAATCTTGTAAAGCGGCACTATTTTGCATTTAAAATTTAATACAGAAATGAAGAGAAGCTACAGATACATTAATATGTTTTATCGAGTACGAGAAATCTTTCGACTCCCTCAATGGAGAACACAGCAAAGAAATACCTATATGGAAATGTGTAAGACTAGTGTGTATGTTATCCCCACTACTTTTTACTCTTAGAACATATTCGAAGAATTATTCCAAGATGAAAATGTCGAAGGTGAAAATCTATGAACAAATAATCAAAAATATCCGATGTACATATATGACATTAAAAAATTAATAGAAAAACTTGCACTTACAAGTGAGAAGAATGGACTTAAAATTATGAACAAATCTACATTTGTGAGATACCTTTTGTAAAATACCAAAAAATTTCTCAATAGCCATGTTATAAATTTAAAAATTTGGAGTGTAAAATTATCGGATGAAAGAAAGTTGGAAGCGTTAGAAATGTGGGCTTACCAACGAGTACTGAAAATATAATAGTCCTTAAAACCAGAAACCAAACGAAGAACTTAGATGAATGAATGTAGACGCAAAATATAGTATCTTGGACATTTACTACATGCAAATAAAAAAACATTTTGGACTAGATTTAATGACGAATATACACTTCTACATGCAGGCAAAAACAACGAACTGAACATCATTAACATAAATTAACAACAAATATTTATTTACTGAAACTGAATTGTACGAACACTTACATCCGGATAACGGAAGAATAAATGAAGAAGAAGGTCCAAATTGAGACGGACAGTTTGCCGAAATAGGTTTAGATTAGTTTGCCTGTTTGCACTGAAATTCTGCACGACGTTCCAAATGGAGCGTAGAATGACGCGTTTATTTGAATCAAATTTTGACATGATTTTTCCAAAATGTTGGCCTGTACCTAACGATTAAAGTCTGTGTTGCTGCACCATCTTGTTATAATCACATTGTCAAATCGGTTATACAATTCGTTTCAAATTTAATTGACAAGTTTATAAAATATTAACCCGTTGTGGGGGAGGTACCAGAAGGATAGGGCTGACGAGTGCCACCTTCAGACTTGATCTAAAGATAATGAGTTGTACAAAGTTTGGTTCAAATCGAGCATTCCATACGCCTGATATTGGATTTATAAATATTGAAAATGTTGACCATTTTTGGAGTAAGTAACGGAAGGAGTGAACCTATAGGTCCCATCTTCGCAATTGATTTAGATTTGGTTAAGGTAATAGGTTGTACAAAATTTCAAATAGGATAGTCCGTTAGCATGATATTATAAAATAATTTTTTTACAATTTTGAACATTTTTTGGAGCTACAAATATTTCCCATCTTCGAAGTCTAAATAGTTTTGAAAAAATATTACGATGTGCAAAGTTTGGATAAAATCGGTTACTCCCTTCGAGAGTTATCGTGCGCAGTAGCCGGCCCATAAACCGCACCAAACTGTTACATCTCTGGGTGCAGTGGTAGAATTTGCAACACTTCCGGCTGATCTTATTAACGTGTCCATTGATCTAAAAATGAGTATCGTCGCTGAGCACAATATTAAAATCGCAAGTGAACTTTATGTACAGTTCACTGTGCTATAATAAAACTCAATTTTTGCAAGCGTTGTTTGTTTGAAAGACGATGGTTAAATTGCATACCAAACATAATATGTTTGGCAGTGAAACGAAACGAAAGAGGGTGAGCTCTTGAAAGCGGTCTTACCGAAAGAACAAATACAAAAATCACACTTTATAATTCATAGATACAAATAATGTTTAAGTGGTACCAAAAACAATACCTGTTTCAAGAAAACCTTAAGAATTAACAAGAATTAAATACGAGGTTAGTTTCGGTCGGGCCGAACATCTTATATCCTTCAAAATCGATCGGGACTTTTATATGGCAGCTATGTAGAATGGCATTGCTGCCAAGAGAAAACGAAATACCAAACTACAGACTAAGAGAACCCAAAAAAAAACAAATATGCGTCACTTCGGTTAAAAGTGTACTACCCCGAAACATGTCACAATATTGATCTTTTTTGTAGGGAGATTTTCTATCATGGAATACATTCAATTTTGTCGGAAAATGTGTGATTAACATTGAAGGTATCATTATATTGTGGCTGTGAATAATATTGGGGCCCATATAGATCATCTTCAAACATGCCAGCAAATGTATCATGTATTTCTTGGTGCAAAATGTTAGATTTGTGTCATAAAAATGTGTTGCCGCATATTGAATATTGGCCCACGTATTGGCATAGCCGCTTTCCGTTCTATTTTCATTATTTTGGGGATCCAAACCGAAGTTTCTTGAATTTGGAATATTGGTTTCATAAGAAAAATGTCCATATCAGAATTTATGTGTTTTGAAGGCGAAAAGCGGTATTATTTGAATTCTACTTTCTATGAGTAGAAAAATATGTTTTGACATAGCCTCGCCCAATCTTAAGAGTTTTTATGGATCTGAAGTCATTGTCCGTTCGAAGTGTCGGTAATTTTACATTTCGCGGTTTTAAAGAATAAAATACATTTTTACCTATTTTTTTCATCGCGAAACATAGGGAAGACAGGAATGCATTGTTTTTGTTTCCTACAAATAGAGGAGTGAAACCAAAGAGTTCCATTTCCAGACTCTCCATTAGCTTCTGAAAGTTTACCACAATATGCTAGTATGCAGATAAAATAACATAACAATTTTTATCCGGGGAACAAACAGTCACGAAATTAAAAAGAAAAGTAATTAGTTCCGCATTACTATCGGACAAAAATAAAGTAATCTGAACATTTGATCCAGAAATTTCGAGATTTATCTCAAACATATTCCAAGTGTTTAACAAAAGTTTTTTTCCAATTTCCAATTAATGTATTGTTATTATAATACATTCTACCTGAACAACAACAAAATTCAGCACGAATATTCGATACTCGACAAAAGGATATTTAAATAGTGAATTTTTTTCCAACTATCGTATCCACTTCCTGCTGGCAGATATTACATGACACATATCATAGATCAAAGACTTTATGTTTGTGGCATGGTCGCTGAAAATAACAGACGTCGAAATGTCTAAAGATACACCATGTAAAAGTGGTGAGTGAGCGTATGTGTGTGGCAATCCTCAAAAGAAAGCAATGAGTTACTCCATAAAACAAGTTACCAATCCTCACTTAAACGATCTACGAAATGAGCTAATGGATTTTATTAACTCAAACTCTACACGATTTACAAATAGGCGTCCGACAACGAAAATTTCATCACTTCACTTTAGTTTTAAGTTTTCTTTTTTTTTTGGATTTTGCAATATTAAAAAAACGCCAATTGAACAAGACTTAGAAATGTGGACTACACAGACGGTGAAGTATAAACCGGTAATAATATTTTCTTATCATTGAATGGGAGTTGAGCAATCGGCTGACAAGGCGGTAAAACTATAATGCATCCAGCTAGCTAGCCAGCCACCAATTAAAACCGCATAATGTCAATTATGCAAAAAAAAAAAAAAAAAACAAAAATCAACAACAAAAATTTTTATCAGAGAAATTATGTCTTTCTTCGTGGTCGTTGCAAGAAAACCCACCAACATGCAATACACTTAAATGCTACACGCTCCGCTTACCCAATGGGGAGCCATTTGCAAAATCCATAAATCAATTGTTTCGCGGATTTGGAAAAAAAATATATGAGGCTTGTTTGGCTATTTAATGATGCCGTTAAAAGCATACATAAATAAATAAATTCAAGCTTAATAGGCCGACAACTTAATGTCAACCGAAAACAAACAAAAAATTCAAATATCAAATGGACGGACAGATGGCCACATCTCAACTCAACACAACAACTCCTGTTTCCAAAGATGTTGAACAACCGCAACATGAATTGTTGTTATGGTGTTTTTCAGTTTGTTTTTGTTTTCCTTTTTTTGGTTATCAATTTCCGTTGACTCCTTCTATCGGAGGCTTAGTCCACGAAAAAAACAATTATGGCCATTCATCGAACAATTGCAATTCGCAAACAGGTCTCCTGATCTCAAACATCCAATCCTCTAATAGCAAAAAATATTGTGTGTGAATTTCGTGGAACTGGTTTGAAATGAGGAAAACAAAAATTGTTTCATACAAGGATGACATACCATGGCAAGTGACTACATCATTCAGGCAGGCAGTCAAGCGAGCAAGCTAGCTGGGCAAACAACCCCAGCATGATCATCACACCATGAAATGTTATTCAGTGTCGTGTCCACCAATTTATGTTAAGCCTGTCGTGGCACTAAGACCACATACCATCTGTCTTTGCATTTGCAGATAACATTATTTGTCCAACTCGTTTCCTTATTTGGTTGGCGAGATGGGGGGATTAAATCAGTATTTTGTGTATGCGGTAGCACACAGTGTTTGTGTGGTAAGTTTGTGATAATGAAATTGATGGTTTGGCGAAACATAGGAAATGTTTGAAGGAGGATTTTCATTAGTCGAACCTGGAACCTGATCGATAACATCAGGTTCCAGTTTGCTAACACCACTTGAGCAGGTTTTCGCAGTTTTTGGTAAAAAATACAGAAGCATAACAAACAGAGTCCATTTAAAACACCTACCAGACAATGCAACTTCACACAGAGACGAAACTCTACCCGTGATTTATGCATAAAACTCAGCCACCACAATATCCCTCAAGATAGCTGACACCAAACTGAAAGGCTATATCCGTGGACTTAAGGGTACCTGATACCTGTGCTACCGACCATATTTTGTTCAATTCACAGCAGAAAATCTTCCCAGTTGAACTCAAAACTATTTGGGGCAGGTCTCGTGACAGACAATTAGAACTAATAATACCTTACCTGGTGTTTTAACCCTTTCAGTGTAAAAAAAAACATTTGTCGGAATAAAAATCTAAAATTTTGTATTCAAAATCATATAAAGGGACACAGTTTAGAAAAAATAGTAATTGTCATTTCAACCCTCGGCCAGTTTAAATGTCGAATATATTCGACAAAAACACTGAAAGGGTTAAACACCAGCCAATACAAGGGATGAAGCAATGCCAACCCACTAAAGTGTTGCTCACCTCCTTGGGCCAGGTGCAATGCAAATCCACACCCAGCCGAAGCTATATCCGTATTTCAGCCACTATGATGCTCTCCAAGGGATAACACCAAACTACGAGGCTAAATCTATGGACCCGGAAACCCTGACGCCCGTGCTACCGAAACCCCTTGGTAAAGTTCATTCCCTACAACCTCAGAGTACAGTCTTTGCGGATGCGTTACAACTTCCCAACCAAGCTCCCGAAGTTTCTGGCGAATCACTGTAGATGTGTGTGGCCTAGCGTTGTCCTGGTGGAACACGACACCTCTCCTGTTGGCCAATTCGGACCGTTTCTGTTCAATTTCTATCTTTAAACGGTCCAGTTATTGACAGTAGAGATCAGAATTTAGCGTTTGGCCATATGGAAGCAACTTATAATAAGTAATCCCCTCCCAGTCCCACCAAATGTATAGCAGAATCTTCCTGGCCGTTAGTTCTGGTTTGGCCACCGTTTGAGGTGCTTCACCGCTCTTTGACCACGATCGTTTTCGCACAGGGTTATCGTATGTGATCCATTTCTCATCTCCAGTCACCATCCGTTTAAGAAATGGTGACTATCTCATTACGTTTGGCCAAGGATTCGCAGATGGAAATTCGATCCATCCAATTTTTTTCTGTTAATTGGTGTGGCGCCCAAACATCGAGCTTCTTCAGTTTTATAATTTGTATAGAATATTCACAATGAGAATGATTGGCAACCAATTGATACTGCCGAAACGAATATAACATATTTTAACAACGACACCTAACATGTCGGTTTGTTATGGTTGGCGTAAAGGCTTATTCAATTTTAACCCATAGATGTCGTTTCAACAATCTGAATCTTATATAGTACGACAATAAGTATAAGTCACTAAGTTACAAAAATCCGATGTTGCTGTGGAAAAATAATGCGAAGGTTCATGGTGCTGCCAAAACGAATACCAATTTGTTATGGTTGGCGTCTGTGCTTAAGCAATTTTGACCCATAGATGGCGTTCAAAATAATCAACAGTTTTTCGTGGTTGGCGACTATGCTAATGCAATTTTGACAGATAGATAGCGTTTCAAATAATCCACATAGTATAGATGTGGTGCATCGTAATGGTTTGCCTACATAAGTACTTTAAACTGACAATATCGATATTTTAAGCTCTGAGGATTCTAACCATGGTACAATAACATACGGTAGAATTACTTGGCGAAATGTGCAATTAACAAAGTTCAAAATCAAGAATACTGAGGCCATGAAACTTAAAAACACCAGAACAGAAAACATCAAGACCAAGCAATTGGATGTGTCGATAATTTCTGTTTTTTTGAAAGCACCGTTACTACCAGTGGTAACCAGGGTATATGGAAAAGTTCATGTATATCAAGAAAAATTGATCGTGCAAATTTGGACACTAAGACAAAAAAGCTATTGATATTTATAAATAAGTGGCGCATGATCAGCCCAATATTATATGTAGCATAGAGATGTGGTATTTAACGAACCAGGAACGCATACCAAAGCAACGGATTGGTCACACTTTCAGAAAAATGTCCATAACATAATCAGACGAGCAATAACCGAAGAATTAAGAATTTTTGGGTATATGGAAAAACAACGGTAACCGATCGAATAGTATGACGATGCTGTGGAAGTCCTCCCAATAGGAGTAATTGGCTACACGTATTTAGTTTAAACGTAACGGTCAAAAGATCCCCTAGTGTTAATACAAGAAACTAATTTGTAGTTAGTGTTGAGAACGACCTATTCGGTCCCTGTAGGTGGTACTCTTATAGGTCGATCTATGAAAAGGCACAGATTGATAGGATTGACGTTTTCATGGTTAGGTGTGGTCTCTCATTCTTAAATAGGTGTCAGTTTGAATCAATAAAATGTCCATATGCTAAAAAGGTAAAGGTGATCAATATAGTCTTCTGTATATGGCTGTGGATTCAATTGGGGTTAAAAGCGAGCCCTAGACGTAGGAAGTAGTATTTTGCAAGAGGGGTTTTGAAAGTACCAGTAAAGTAGCTGATGATTTGTCGAGTATGGTTGAAAGACGATCCCTCTGCTGCCAATGGTAGTAGCTGTGGAGCTACTACTAAACGACTACTAGTGAAGTACTAACTTAGTCTAGTGGGGTTCAGTGGTACAGGAAGAAGTTAGTCCCCGTCGTCTGGGTCAAGTTGTGTTGAAAAGAAGCCCTTGTCATTAAGACGACACATTGGGCCGTAACTATTCATCGGGCTACAGCATACCTTCGGGTGTCGTCACCGTTCATCGGGCTGCAGCTGCGCCAAACAGCCACCTATATCCGTGCTGTTCTACCAACCTACTGTCAATATTTTGCGTGAAGTCACCGTTCAGCTTGTCGCTGTGCCAAGATGCTGCCAGCAGGATGCCTTGAGCTTTTCCCCTTCATCGGGTTTAATCTGACTCCAGCCAACGTGCAATAAATGTCGACCGAGTATAATAGAAGCACAGCTGCCTACAATCCGCTCATATTCAAATTTTAACACCAAATATCAAAACCTCGTCCTGTGTCTACCCCTCCTCAGATCCATATTGAACATTAAGAACAATGAAGTATAAGGATTAGTATTTTATTGTTTACAAGGTGGAAATAATTTGTTATTTTAAATAAAGTAATTTGTCTCTTTCTTAAAAATCCCACAACGAAAACCTTTCTTGTAACGAACCTGAACCTGTCCCAGCTTCAAAGTGGTAAACACGTCGACACAATTTATATATGGGTATTGATTCTTCTTCATTTAACTCTTTGAGCCCCAAATTTTTTCCACAGTCTTAGAACAAATTTCTATTCACAGATTTAATGCAACTATCCTAAATAGGATATGCACAAAATTTGACATCTTTCGGAAAAAATAAAGTCCAATATCAAGAAAACCAAATGCAAAATCGCCAGAAAAATCATTTTAAATCAGTCTCTATATTCAATTTTACAAGAATCAAAAATAATTCAAAGGGTAGAATTTGTACAATTTGAATACGAGGCGATTTAAATAATTTGGACGGTATACACAAATTAGTACTGTACACAAATTTACGCTATTCTCTATATTGAAAAGCTCATAACTACCAAATGTTTGAAAAATTTTTTTTCTTTTTTTTTTTTTGATTTTTCTTTTGACATGTGTCGTCCATAATCAGGTCTTGACATATGGAATCCAAATAATACATATATCTACTAACAGCATATTAAATAGAAGCTCTAAAACATTTTGTTGCCTGTGGGCAACATTGGGCCACAAAGGGTTAAAGATAAGCTTAACATAAAGTTTATCATCTATTAAAGACTTTAAAAAGGGCCTCACATATAGAAAACCATTGCTCTTTATTCATATTTTAAATTCATTTATTAAATGCTATCTTTATAGATTTTTTTTTAACTCGGATACATTTCACCAATTCATCTATGAAATCACCACTATTTATTTAATCTTGGTCCATATGAAAACAAATCATTTAACTTTTGCTTTTGATTGAGTCATTACACTTTGTGGTATTTTAATTAATATATATCGTCATATTTTAATGCCACAAATGGTTGGCAGCATGACAGACAACAATGCATTCAACACTCCTGGTAAGGAATTTCTTTACAAAATGACAAGTACGTACAGGAAACACTGTGCACCATATTTCAGATACCAGTTTAATGGTGTTTGCAACATTGCCATACAACATTGGCGGCTGTCATTTAAATTTTTTGTCAAACAAATATAAATTTGCACATTCAATGCTGGTAATCTGCGTATCGAACAAACACTTATTTGGTGATCTTGATTATTGAATCAAACATTTCATGTAAAATAATTTCCCATGACAGTTGTTTGCTGTTGGCGTTGAGCTTCTGCTGCTCCCGGTGGTGTTTGTTTATTCGTTGGCGGTGATATATATCATTTGTTGCCGAAGATGATGATGGAAGCTGTTGAGAGGTTTTCACAACATGTCTTTACAGCGTTGAAGTGGACACAACATGACATTTAATATGGTAATTTAATCAAATTTTATTAGCATTTTCCAGAGTTGCAACACACTGCAGTTATATATAGACATGATTGCATGATTGGCCAGCAATGGTGTTTTCTTCTTGAAGGGGTCTGTCTATATAGTTTATTTCGGGTTGTATTTTTTTTATAATTTCAATGTTTTAATGGTTGTTTGAACACTAATAGGCGATAATGTTAGCATGCGTTTTTTATTGTCAGCCAAAACTGGTTACAGATTTGATTTAATGAAGTTGTTAACGGAATCTTTACCATGGAGATATGCCGATTATTTTTCACACTTTAAAGATTATTAATTTGGTGGCAATTAATTGAAATTAGAAAAAAAGTAAAAAAAAAACTATATAATTAAATGGTGTGAATTTTGGCCGGTTTGATGTGTGATACAGAAAACGTAATAAGTGGGGAAATAATATGCTAATGACTCTGCGAATATAGCTCAGAAAATATTCTAAACAAAATCTATGTTTTTCGATTCTAAGATTCGACTGATTTGGCTCAAAATGTATTTTTAAAGTTGTTTGTAAAAATCACACTGATGACTTTGTAGATAATGGATAAAATATTTTTTAAACAAGGGAAAAAATTCGTTAAATTTAGGCGGGCCATAATTTTCATAACCATCACGATTTGCATTCAAAATTCCTTCATGCGGTGGGGAAAATTATGAATTGTACACTAGAAGTTTGATTATATTCTTTATTGGTTTTACCCTCTAAGAGTTCGGAATGTCTATGAAAAAATAACCAAACACAAATATTCTTCATAGGGTAAAAACTCATCGAAGAAGGCTAAATTACAGCCACTTCGGTGAGATAATCCATTCAAAATACAAAAATAAGGTGCGGTCCAATATATGTGGGCTATTTCAACACGTATACCTATATCGAAAAATTTCTGTAAGGTTTGTGTTTACACTTCAAGATTTCGGAAGGCCAAATTAATGGCACTTCGGTGTAAAAATGCGGCTAAAGCCATGAGAATATCACAAAGGGGCGAGACGATTATATAGAGTGCGAAGAAATTCTTAACTTACTCAGATCCCAGACCAGACTTTTAGTTGGAACGTGTGGTTAATGCGGCATTATATATGATATATATCAAAACAAAGACCTCCAACGTCTTTTATTTGAGAATAATTTATTTTTCAAATCAAAATTATCAAATTACCGTGACTTCGGTTGAAAATTGCGATTTAAATCTTTAAACTTCCGAACATGGAAGGTTCTATGTTGTCTGGGTATTATAGCTTTGTGCAGCCCCAAGAGTTTTTTAACGCAGCGAAATATTGGTCCTAGACCTACCTTTAAGTATACCGATCGTCATATCTCGACTAGCTGAGTCGATCTAGACATGTGTGCCCATCTATCCATTATAATTTGTAAACACGATACAGGCCACAGTTATGGACCAATCTTCACGAAATTTTGCATGTAGGATGGGTTCGGCCCCTATTGTTTTTGGTATAGATCGGTTAATATTTAGGGAATGAAATGGACCAATTACTCAATTTTTGTCGGGTTTTCTGGTCGCTCAGAGGCCGCAATTATAGTTCAAACATCTCGAATTTGTAGAAGCGGATTAGGCCAAAGAATAAGCATGCCTGCTTTCATCAAGATCGGTCAATATTTAGCGGGTAAAATGGACCCTGACTTTTGTGTGAAACATGACAAAAATTGTATTCTATAGCGTATATACTTACTCTTGAAGGACATATACCCGAGAAGTTGATAGTATAACCAAGAGGAGTGGTTGGCTTTTAAATTGATACCAATTACATCGTCGTATGTCCTCGGATGTGGGAGTTACACGTAAATATTTACAGGTGCGCTTACGTATTCAAATATTATTTAATAAATCATTACCACACTAGAGGGCGGAAATATAGCGCTGATCGCTTTGAAATGTTTCAAGAGGTTCCAGTTATGGTCAAGTACAATGCCTATAATTTTCGGTGGTGATCAGATAATAATTTCGGGATGAAGTGGACCGAAAACTTATTTTTTTGTGTTTTTTTAGAAACCGAACATCACAACACAACCCACGGTGAAGTTAATATGGACAAGTAATTAGAAGGGCTGTACTGAATATTGGTAATATTCGGAAAATATGTCAGTGTAAGGAAGAGGTGCTGTTGACCTCTAATCGGGCAAGAGGGTCCAACTGTCACGAAATATTACCCAGGCTCGGAATAAAAATCCGCAGAAAGATGAAGTTCTGTGGTAGTTGTGTAGGGTATCGTATGGTCGGCCGCGACCGCGTCCGCGTCTGATAGTCGTTGAAAAAATATACTCTAAAAAATCCACGCTTCTTGGTCTGATAGTTCTTGAAAAAATATTCTTTAAAAATCCACACTTATTGGTCTGATAGTCGTGGAAAAAATACTCTTTAAAAATCCACGCTTATTGGTCTGATAGTCGTTGAAAAAATACTCTTTAAAAAATCCACGATTATTGGTCTGATAGTCGTTGAAAAATTATTTTTTAAAAAATCCACGCTTATTGCTCTGATAGTCGTTGAAAAAATATTCTTTAAAAAATCCACGCTTATTGCTCTGATAGTCGTTGAAAAAATATTCTTTAAAAAATCTACGCTTATTGCTCTGATAGTCGTTGAAATAATATTCTTTAAGAAATCCACGCTTATTGCTCTGATAGTCGTTGAAAAAATATTCTTTAAAAAATCCACGCTTATTGCTCTGATAGTCGTTGAAAAAATATTCTTTAAAAAATCCACGCTTCTTGGTCTGATATTTCTTGAAAAAATATTCTTTGAAAAATCCACGCTTCTTGGTCTGATATTTCTTGAAAAAATATTCTTTGAAAAATCCACGCTTATTGGTCTGATAGTCGTTGAAAAAATATTCTTTAAAAAATCCACGCTTATTGGTCTGATAGTCGTTGAAAAAATATTCTTTAAAAAATCCACGCTTATTGGTCTGATAGTCGTTGAAAAAATATTCTTTAAAAAATCCACGCTTATTGGTCTGATAGTCGTTGAAAAAATATTCTTTAAAAAATCCACGCTTATTGGTCTGATAGTCTTTGGAAAGGTATTTTTTAAAAAAATCCACGCTTATTGGTGTGATAGTCCTTGAAGAAAATGTTCTTTAAAAAATCCACGCTTATTGGTATGATAGTCTTTGACAAAAATATTCTTTAAAAAATCCACGCTTATTGGTCTGATAGTCGTTGAAAAAATATTCTTTAAAAACTCCACGCTTATTGGTCTGATAGTCGTTGAAGAAATATTTTTTTTAAATCCGCGCTTCTGATAGTCTTAAAAAATATTCGTTAAAAAATCTACGCTTGTAGTTTTTTAGGTCCTTTTAGAAATATGCCTTTAAAAATCCACGATTATATTTACTTGAGTTGCTCCACTAAATTTGTTTGAAAATTCACGCTTATTCTTTGTAAACTGATATAATTCCAATTTACTTAACGCCTAGAAGTATGCTCTGGTTTCTATTAGTTAACGCCACTGTAGATAAGGCATTCGCTGTATAACACTTTCGCTTATTTCGAACATTTCTGCTATATGTATGATCAGTTTACAGTTAAGTCACTGTTTATAACAGTTAGTGCTATTCGAACATTTATTCCTATGTTCTGCATTAGTTTATCCTCTGTTTATAACATTTAAGTGTTATAACAGTTGAAGCAATTTAACTTTTAAAGTTAATGCAATGTTAAGCCCCTAAAGTGATAAATATTATAATTAGAAACAATGAATTACTGTAATTACAAATGTTGTAAACTGTTAGGTGCCAATTTTTCATAGACTGTTTTTCACAATCTAAGCCAAATTTATATCTACAATGTATTTCGAAAATTATTACTAAATTATATGCATTAAATAATTTTTAAGCGTATTTATTTATGTCTTTGCAATGTGCAGGTTTTGCGAATTTTATTTTTGCAACAATTTGTCTTAAGACTATTAATTTACAAACATTTTTCTTCGATTTTCTTTCCAGGTATACCAGCCACATTGACTTATATCAATATGGATCATAGTGTTACCGGTTCTCCAGCATTGATACCCTATCCCGATTGGCGTTCGAATACGGCTGGTGATTGTGCGAATAGCATAACCACAGCTTATCGTATTAAGGTTGATGAATGCGGTCGTTTGTGGGTTTTGGATACTGGCACCTTGGGTATTGGTAACACCACCACCAACCCCTGCCCATATGCCGTGAATGTCTTCGATTTGGCAACACACACACGTATACGCCGCTACGAGTTGAGACCAGAGGATACCAATGCCAATACTTTCATCGCCAACATTGCTGTGGATATTGGCAAGAGTTGTGATGATGCCTTCGCCTATTTCTCGGATGAATTGGGTTATGGCCTGATTGCCTATTCGTGGGAACAAAATAAATCATGGCGTTTCTCGGGACATTCGTACTTCTTCCCCGATCCCTTGAGAGGTGATTATAACATTGCTGGCCTCAATTTCCAATGGGGTGAAGAGGGTATTTTCGGTATGGCTTTGTCACCCATTAGGTCTGATGGCTTCCGTACCATGTATTTCAGCCCCTTGGCCAGTCACCGACAATTCGCTGTGTCCACTCGCATTTTGCGTGATGAGACACGTGTTGAGGACAGTTATCATGATTTCATTGCTTTGGATGAACGTGGACCCAACTCCCACACTACGGCCCGTGTTATGAGCGACGATGGTGTTGAGTTGTTCAATTTAATCGATCAAAATGCTGTCGGCTGCTGGCATTCATCCATGCCATACTCACCCCAATTCCATGGTATTGTGGATCGTGATGATGTCGGTCTTGTCTTCCCTGCCGATGTTAAAATCGATGAAAACAAAGATGTTTGGGTACTCTCCGATCGTATGCCGGTGTTTTTACTCTCCGAATTGGATTATAATGATGTGAATTTCCGTATCTATACTGCACCTCTGAGTACCTTGATTGAAGGAACTGTCTGCGACCAACGTAGCAATGTATATGGTCCCCACAACTCGGTGGCAGCCGTTAAGCCACAACAACCGCTATATCCCAAGACATACTTAAGCCCCTCACCCAAACCAACCTATGTTTCAATTCCATCAGTCCGCCCATCCTATCTACCACCCTATAGTGGCTCTCAGCGCCTAAATGTTCCTAATGCCTTTTTGTATAACCAACAACAACACAATGCCCTTACCTATGAGCCCGCCAATGGTCCACATCTATTTCCGGCGATAGCACAAATCCAACAGATACAACATCCCGCACCAGCCCCAGCCCGTGAAGGTTTGGGTAGTTATGCCACATCACGTGCCGCACCCTGGTGGCAGCGACATCATTAGGTTACCATCATCAGATCCATTCATCTGCCAACTCCAACTCAACAAATCATTAGTCTAAATGTCTTGTGTCTGTGTTCGTTTCTATATATAAATATTTCCCCCCCATTCTAGAATTCTGTCATTCTGTGGTTCATATTGTGAAGAAGTATTGAATTTTTGTGTATTATGATTTATTATTTTATTTTATTTTTTCTATAAATGTATGTATTTTTGTATGTATGTAATATTTAGTGCTGAATTTATTATTTGTATACATCATTTATTTTATTATTACCATTTGAACATCATTATATTATTTGGCATATATATTTGTTTTTTTTTTTAATTATTTGATTTTTTATAAATATATATTATATATTGAAAGAAAAAAATACTTATGTATCTGTTAAATAAATACAATAAAATTATAAATAAAAAATATATATTTTTTCTATGTTAATTTAAATAAAATATATGCAGTTTTGTTTTTTTTATTTCAAAGAATATTTTTTCAAGGACTATCAGACCAACAAGGATGGATTTTTAAAGAACATTTTTTCAAAGACTATCAGACCAATAAGCGTGGATTTTTTAAAGAATATTTCTTCAAGGACTATCAGACCAATAAGCGTGGATTTTTTAAAGAATATTTTTTCAAAGACTATCAGACCAAATGGCGTAGATTTATTAAAGAATATTTTTTCAGGGACTCTCAGACCAATAAGCGTGGATTTTTTTAAAGAATATTTTATTCAAGGACCATCAGATCAATAAACGTGGATTTTTAAAGAATATTTTTTTCAAGGACTATCAGATCAAATAGGCGTGGATTTTTAAAGAATATTTTTTTCAAGGACTATCAGATCAAATAGGCGTGGATTTTTAAAGAATATTTTTTTCAAGGACTATCAGACCAATAGGCGTGGATTTTTTAAACAATATTTTTTCAAGAACTAGCAGACCAATAGGCTTGGATTTTTTAAAGAATATTTTTTCGAGGACTACCAGACCAATTTTTTAAAGAATATTTTTTCAATTACTAGCCGACGAATAAGCGTGGATTTTTTAAAGAAAATTTTTTCAAGGACTATCAGACCAATAATCGTGGAT